>NC_090934.1:1153176553-1153479583 GCF_040938575.1 Ambystoma mexicanum
CTTCTAATACCAAACCTGAGACCCGTCCTATAACATGAGATGTGATATCCAAATCCTTCCCCTTCCAAACCTTAGACCCTTCCTTTATCATGAGATGTGATATCCAACTCCTTCACATTCCAATCCTGAGACCCTTCCGATATCATGAGATTTGTTATCTCAAAGCTTCTGATATCAAACTTGAGACCCTCCCTATAGCATGAGATGTGACATCCAAATCCTTCCCATTCCAATCCTGAGACGCTTCCTATAGCATGAGATGTGATATCTCAATGCTTCTAATACCAAACCTGAGATCCTTCCTATAACATGAGATGTGATATCCAACTCCTTCCCATTCCAAACCTGAGACCCTTCCGATATCATGAGATGTGATATCTCAATGCTTCAAAAACCAAACATGAGAACCATCCTATAACATAAGATGTGAGATCCAAATCCTTCCCTTCCCAAACCTGAGACTCTTCCTATAGCATGAGATGTGATATCTCAATGCTTCTACCAAACCTGAAACCCTTCCTATAGCATGAGATGTGATATCAAACTCCTTCCCATTCAATGTGATATCCAACTCTGTCCCATTCCAATCCTGAGACCCTTCCTATACCATGAGATGTGATATTTCAATGCTTCTAATACCAAACCTGAGACCGGTCCTAAAACATGAGACGTGAGATCCAAATCCTTCCCCTTCCAAACCTGAGACCCTTCCTATAGCATGAGATGTTATATATTAATGCTTCTAAAACCAAACCTGAGAACCATCCTATAACATGTGAAATCCAATTCCTTCCCTTTCCAAACCTGAGACCCTTCCGATAGCATGAGATGTGATATCTCAATGCTACTAAAACCAAACATGAGAACCATCCTATAACATGAGATGTGAAATCCGAATCCTTCCCTTTCCAAACCTGAGACCCTTCCTATAGCTTGAGATGTGATATCAAACTCCTTCCCATTCCAATCCTGAGATAGCTTGAGATGTGATAGCCAACTCCTTCCCATTCCAATCCTGAGACCCTTCCTATACCATGAGATGTGATATCTCAATGCTTCTAATACCAAACCTGAGACCCGTCCTAAAACATGAGATGTGAGATCCAAATCCTTCCCCTTCCAAACCTGAGACCCTTCCTATAGCTTGAGATGTGATATCAAACTCCTTCCCATTCCAATCCCGAGATAGCTTGAGATGTGATATCCAACTCCATCCCATTCCAATCCTGAGACCCTTCCGATAGCATGAGATGTGATAGCTCAATGCTTTTAATATCAAAACTGAGACCCTCCCTATAGTATGAGATGTGATATCTAAGTCCTTCCAATTCCTATCCTGAGACCCTTCCGATAGCAGAGATGTGATATCTCAATGCTTATACCAAACCTGATGACCCATCCTATGGTATGAGATGTGATATCCAACTCCTTCCCATTGCAATCCTGAGTTCCTTCCTATAGCATGAGATGTGATATCTCAATGCTTCTATCAAACCTGAGACCCTTCCTTTAGCATGAGATGTGATATCCAACTCTTTGCCATTCCAATCCTGAGACCCTTCCTATAACATGAGACGTGATATCCAACTCCTTCCCATTCCAATCCTGAGACTCCTCCTATAGCATGAGATGTGATATCTCAATGCTTCTAATACCAAACATGGGACCCACCCTATAACATGAGATATGATATCCAAATCCTTCCCCTTCCAAACCTGAGACCCTTCCTTTAGCATGAGATGTGATATCCAAATCCTCCCATTACAATCCTGAAACCCTTCCTATAGCATGAGATGTGATAGCTCAATGTTTCTAATAAAAAACCTGAGACCCTTCCTATAGCAAGAGATGTGATATCCAAATCCTTCCCATTCCAATCCTGAGACCCTTCCTATAACGAGATGTGATATCCAACTCCTTCCCATTCCAACCTGGGACACTTCCTATAGCATGAGAAGGGATATCCAAATCCTTCCCATTCCAATCCTGAGATCCTTCCTATAACATGATGTGATATCCAATTCCTTCCCATTCCAAACCTGAGACCCTTCCTATTGGATGAGATGTGATATCCAACTCCTTCCCATTCCAATCCTGAGACCCTTCCTATACCATGAGATGTGATATCTCAATGCTTCTAATACCAAACCTGGGACCCGCCCTATAACATGAGATATGATATCCAAATCCTTCCCCTTCCAAACCTTAGACCCTTCCTTTAGCATGGTATGTGATATCCAAATCCTTCCCATTCCAATCCTGAAACCCTTCCTATAGCATGAGATGTGATATCTCAATGTTTCTAATAAAAAACCTGAGACCCTTCCTATAGAAAGAGATGTGATATCCAAATCCTTCCCATTTCAATCTTGAGACCCTTCCTATAGCATGAGATGTGATATCCAACTCCTTCCCAATCCAATCCTGAGACCCTTCCGATAGCATGAGAAGGGATATCCAACTCCTTCCCAATCCAATCCTGAGACCCTTCCGATAGCAGAGATGTGATATCTCAATGCTTCTAATACCAAACCTGAGATCCTTCCTATAACATGAGATGTGATATCCAACTCCTTCCCATTCCAAACCTGAGACCCTTCCGATATCATGAGATGTGATATCTCAATGCTTCAAAAACCAAACATGAGAACCATCCTATAACATAAGATGTGAGATCCAAATCCTTCCCTTCCCAAACCTGAGACTCTTCCTATAGCATGAGATGTGATATCTCAATGCTTCTACCAAACCTGAAACCCTTCCTATAGCATGAGATGTGATATCAAACTCCTTCCCATTCAATGTGATATCCAACTCTGTCCCATTCCAATCCTGAGACCCTTCCTATACCATGAGATGTGATATTTCAATGCTTCTAATACCAAACCTGAGACCGGTCCTAAAACATGAGACGTGAGATCCAAATCCTTCCCCTTCCAAACCTGAGACCCTTCCTATAGCATGAGATGTTATATATTAATGCTTCTAAAACCAAACCTGAGAACCATCCTATAACATGTGAAATCCAATTCCTTCCCTTTCCAAACCTGAGACCCTTCCGATAGCATGAGATGTGATATCTCAATGCTACTAAAACCAAACATGAGAACCATCCTATAACATGAGATGTGAAATCCGAATCCTTCCCTTTCCAAACCTGAGACCCTTCCTATAGCTTGAGATGTGATATCAAACTCCTTCCCATTCCAATCCTGAGATAGCTTGAGATGTGATAGCCAACTCCTTCCCATTCCAATCCTGAGACCCTTCCTATACCATGAGATGTGATATCTCAATGCTTCTAATACCAAACCTGAGACCCGTCCTAAAACATGAGATGTGAGATCCAAATCCTTCCCCTTCCAAACCTGAGACCCTTCCTATAGCTTGAGATGTGATATCAAACTCCTTCCCATTCCAATCCCGAGATAGCTTGAGATGTGATATCCAACTCCATCCCATTCCAATCCTGAGACCCTTCCGATAGCATGAGATGTGATAGCTCAATGCTTTTAATATCAAAACTGAGACCCTCCCTATAGTATGAGATGTGATATCTAAGTCCTTCCAATTCCTATCCTGAGACCCTTCCGATAGCAGAGATGTGATATCTCAATGCTTATACCAAACCTGATGACCCATCCTATGGTATGAGATGTGATATCCAACTCCTTCCCATTGCAATCCTGAGTTCCTTCCTATAGCATGAGATGTGATATCTCAATGCTTCTATCAAACCTGAGACCCTTCCTTTAGCATGAGATGTGATATCCAACTCTTTGCCATTCCAATCCTGAGACCCTTCCTATAACATGAGACGTGATATCCAACTCCTTCCCATTCCAATCCTGAGACTCCTCCTATAGCATGAGATGTGATATCTCAATGCTTCTAATACCAAACATGGGACCCACCCTATAACATGAGATATGATATCCAAATCCTTCCCCTTCCAAACCTGAGACCCTTCCTTTAGCATGAGATGTGATATCCAAATCCTCCCATTACAATCCTGAAACCCTTCCTATAGCATGAGATGTGATAGCTCAATGTTTCTAATAAAAAACCTGAGACCCTTCCTATAGCAAGAGATGTGATATCCAAATCCTTCCCATTCCAATCCTGAGACCCTTCCTATAACGAGATGTGATATCCAACTCCTTCCCATTCCAACCTGGGACACTTCCTATAGCATGAGAAGGGATATCCAAATCCTTCCCATTCCAATCCTGAGATCCTTCCTATAACATGATGTGATATCCAATTCCTTCCCATTCCAAACCTGAGACCCTTCCTATTGGATGAGATGTGATATCCAACTCCTTCCCATTCCAATCCTGAGACCCTTCCTATACCATGAGATGTGATATCTCAATGCTTCTAATACCAAACCTGGGACCCGCCCTATAACATGAGATATGATATCCAAATCCTTCCCCTTCCAAACCTTAGACCCTTCCTTTAGCATGGTATGTGATATCCAAATCCTTCCCATTCCAATCCTGAAACCCTTCCTATAGCATGAGATGTGATATCTCAATGTTTCTAATAAAAAACCTGAGACCCTTCCTATAGAAAGAGATGTGATATCCAAATCCTTCCCATTTCAATCTTGAGACCCTTCCTATAGCATGAGATGTGATATCCAACTCCTTCCCAATCCAATCCTGAGACCCTTCCGATAGCATGAGAAGGGATATCCAACTCCTTCCCAATCCAATCCTGAGACCCTTCCGATAGCAGAGATGTGATATCTCAATGCTTATACCAAACCTGAGACCCTACCTTTAGTATGATGTGATATCCAAATCCTTCACATTCCAATCCTGAGACCCTTCCTATAGCATGAGATGTGATATCTCAATGCTTCTAATACCAAACCTGAGATCCTTCCTATAGCATGAGATTTGATATCTCAATGCTTCTAAAAACAAACATGAGAACCATCCTATAACGAGATGTGAAATCCCAATCCTTCCCTTCCCAAACCTGAGACCCTTCCTATAGCTCGAGATGTGATATCAAACTCCTTCCCATTCCAATCCTGAGAAAGCTTGAGATGTGATATCCAACTCCTTCCCATTCCAATCCTGAGACCCTTATTATACCATGAGATGTGATATCTCAAGGCTTCTAATACCAAACCTGAGACCCGTCCTAAAACATGAGATGTGAGATCCAAATTATTCCCCTTCCAAACCTGAGACCTTTCCTTTAGCATATGTGATATCCAACTCCTTCCCATTCCAATCCTGAGACCCTTCCGATAGCATGAGATGTGATATCTCAATGCTTCTAATATCAAACCTGAGACCCTCCCTATAGCATGAGATGTGATATCCAACTCCTTCATTATTCTCAACACGGCTCTAAGCCACAGGTGGGGATATGCAAACTTCTTACTCCGTGGAGCAATATCTGTTATCTACAAAAAGAAGTTACCAAAAAGTGCCAACCACACATGGGTATCCTGTCTAATAGTCAGAAATTACTATGATCCTCAAAAAAATACAATTTTTATTAGTTGAACCAAAGTTCATTAAAAAACATCATTAAAAATGATCATATCACATCACATAAAATAATCTGGTCTGAAACCCACACAAGTGAAAACAGCTTAAATCAAGTTCAAGATTCAATTCAGTGTCTAGTCAAACCCATGTGGGTTAGTCACACTAAGTTTCCTTAACTCATGATGTCATTCTGATTATTGCACATTTTGATTTATCAGATTCCCAACTTGTACAAGTTTCTGTCCCATTCACACAACAATGTAGGACATTCTTCAGGGGCAAGTAGTGTCTTGTGTCGATTCTGTTCAAGATGCAACCATATTATCAAATTTCCGTCTTCTTTGAAAAGACGATGTACCCTCTCTGACTCGAGGGTTCACTATACTGGAGTCCTTTCTAACCGTGAATGGTTAATTTGCTGGCAAAATTCCAATTTTTCAGAACTTGATGCCTTATCTCCTCTCTCTTCTGACTTATGTGTCTGAATTAGGGGAAGGACGATTTCTATCTCCAATGCGTCTTGCTCAAAGACTCGTAGTCCCTTCCCATCCGGACCCTCACTAAATGGGATATCTTCTTTACTTTAGTAGCTTTTGCTGAACATGACCAAACACCTAATGTATTCCTGTCTCGGTCCCCGGAAGTGCTGCCTTCTCCTCCTCCGCAGACTCGGGGCTCCTCCTCGCCGCTGCTGCTGCTGCTTCCCGCCTTCCCAGATCCAGGGGGTTCAGGGGGTTCAGGCTCGCAGAGGCGCTGCACATCCGCCCACTCTCCTTGCCATTCCAATCCTGAGACCCTTCCTATAACATGAGATGTGATATCCAACTCCTTCCCATTCCAATCCTGAGACTCCTCCTATAGCATGAGATGTGATATCTCAATGCTTCTAATACCAAACCTGGGACCCGTCCTATAACATGAGATGTGATATCCAAATCCTTCCCCTTCCAAAACCTGAGACCCTTCCTTTAGCATGAGATGTGATATCCAAATCCTTCCCATTCCAATCCTGAAACCCTTCCTATAGCATGAGATGTGATAGCTCAATGTTTCTAATAAAAAACCTGAGACCCTTCCTATAGCAAGAGATGTGATATCCAAATCCTTCCCATTCCAATCCTGAGACCCTTCCTATAACGAGATGTGATATCCAACTCCTTCCCATTCCAACCTGAGACACTTCCTATAGCATGAGAAGGGATATTCAAATCCTTCGCATTCCAATCCTGAGATCCTTCCTATAACATGATGTGATATCCAATTCCTTCCCATTCCAAACCTGAGACCCTTCCTATTGGATGAGATGTGATATCCAACTCCTTCCCATTCCAATCCTGAGACCCTTCCTATACCATGAGATGTGATATCTCAATGCTTCTAATACCAAACCTGGGACCCGCCCTATAACATGAGATATGATATCCAAATCCTTCCCCTTCCAAACCTGAGACCCTTCCTTTAGCATGAGATGTGATATCCAAATCCTTCCCATTCCAATCCTGAAACCCTTCCTATAGCATGAGATGTGATAGCTCAATGTTTCTAATAAACAACCTGAGACCCTTCCTATAGCAAGAGATGTGATATCCAAATCCTTCCCATTCCAATCCTGAGACCCTTCCTATAACGAGATGTGATATCCAACGCCTTCCCATTCCAACCTGAGACACTTCCTATAGCATGAGAAGGGATATCCAAATCCTTCCCATTCCAATCCTGAGATCCTTCCTATTACATGATGTGATATCCAATCCCTTCCCATTCCAAACCTGAGACCCTTCCTATTGGATGAGATGTGATATCCAACTCCTTCCCATTCCAATCCTGAGACCCTTCCTATACCATGAGATGTGATATCTCAATGCTTCTAATACCAAACCTGGGACCCGCCCTATAACATGAGATATGATATCCAAATCCTTCCCCTTCCAAACCTGAGACCCTTCCTTTAGTATGAGATGTGATATCCAAATCCTTCCCATTCCAATCCTGAAACCCTTCCTATAGCATGAGATGTGATATCTCAATGTTTCTAATAAAAAACCTGAGACCCTTCCTATAGCAAGAGATGTGATATCCAAATCCTTCCCATTTCAATCTTGAGACCCTTCCTATAGCATGAGATGTGATATCCAACTCCTTCCCATTCCAACCTGAGACCCTTCCTATAGCATGAGAAGGGATATCCAACTCCTTCCCAATCCAATCCTGAGACCCTTCCGATAGCAGAGATTTGATATGTCAATGCTTATACCAAACCTGAGACCCTACCTTTAGTATGATGTGATATCCAAATCCTTCATATTCCAATCCTGAGACCCTTCCTATAGCATGAGATGTGATATCTCAATGCTTCTAATACCAAACCTGAGATCCTTCCTATAAAATGAGATGTGATATCCAACTCCTTCCCATTCCAAACCTGAGACCCTTCCAATAGTATGAGATTTGATATCTCAATGCTTCTAAAAACAAACATGAGAACCATCCTATAACGAGATGTGAAATCCTAATCCTTCCCTTCCCAAACCTGAGACCCTTCCTATAGCTCGAGATGTGATATCAAACTCCTTCCCATTCCAATCCTGAGATAGCTTGAGATGTGATATCCAACTCCTTCCCATTCCAATCCTGAGACCCTTATTATACCATGAGATGTGATATCTCAAGGCTTCTAATACCAAACCTGAGACCCGTCCTAAAACATGAGATGTGAGATCCAAATCCTTCCCCTTCCAAACCTGAGACCTTTCCTTTAGCATATGTGATATCCAACTCCTTCCCATTCCAATCCTGAGACCCTTCCGATAGCATGAGATGTGATATCTCAATGCTTCTAATATCAAACCTGAGACCCTCCCTATAGCATGAGATGTGATATCCAACTCCTTGCCATTCCAATCCTGAGACCCTTCCTATAACATGAGACGTGATATCCAACTCCTTCCCATTCCAATCCTGAGACTCCTCCTGTAGCATGAGATGTGATATCTCAATGCTTCTAATACCAAACCTGGGACCCGTCCTATACCATGAGATGTGATATCCAAATCCTTCCCCTTACAAACCTGAGACCCTTCCTTTAGCATGAGATGTGATATCCAAATCCTTCCCATTCCAATCCTGAAACCCTTCCTATAGCATGAGATGTGACAGCTCAATGTTTCTAATAAAAAACCTGAGACCCTTCCTATAGCAAGAGATGTGATATCCAAATCCTTCCCATTCCAATCCTGAGACCCTTCCTATAACGAGATGTGATATCCAACTCCTTCCCATTCCAACCTGAGATCCTTCCTATAACATGAGGTGATATCCAATTCCTTCCCATTCCAAACCTGAGACCCTTCCTATTGGATGAGATGTGATATCCAACTCCTTCCCATTCCAATCCTGAGACCCTTCCTATAACATGAGATGTGATGTCTCAATGCTTCTAATACCAAACCTGAGATCCTTCCTATGGCATGAGATGTCATATAAAGCTCCTTCCCATTCCATTCCTGAGACCCTTCCTATAGCATGAGATGTGATATTCAACTCCTTCCCATTCCAATCCTGAGACCCTTCCTATAGCATGAGATGTGATATCTCAATGCTCCTAATACCAAACCCGAGATCCTTCCTATAACATGAGATGTGATATCCAAATCCTTCCCATTCCAACCTGAGACCCTTCCGATAGCATGAGATGTGATATCCCAATGCTTCTACCAAACCTGAGACCCATACTATGGCATGAGATGTGATATCAAACTCCTTCCCATTCCAATCCTGAGACCCTTCCTATAGCTTGAGATGTGATATCCAACTCCTTCCCATTCCAATTCTGAGACCCTTCCTATACCATGAGACTTGATATCGCAATGCTTCTAATACCAAACCTGAGACCCGTCCTATAACATGAGATGTGATATCCAAATCCTTCCCCTTCCAAACCTTAGACCCTTCCTTTATCATGATATGTGATATCAAACTCCTTCACATTCCAATCCTGAGACCCTTCCGATATCATGAGATTTTTTATCCCAAAGCTTCTGATATCAAACTTGAGACCCTCCCTATAGCATGAGATGTGACATCCAAGTCCTTCCCATTCCAATCCTGAGACGCTTCCTATAGCATGAGATGTGATATCTCAATGCTTATACCAAACCTGATAACCCTTCCTATGGCATGAGATGTGATATCCAACTCCTTCCCATTCCAATCCTGAGTTCCTTCCTATAGCATGAGATGTGATATCTCAATGCTTCTATCAAACCTGAGACCCTTCCTTTAGCATGAGATGTGATATCCAACTCCTTGCCATTCCAATCCTGAGATGCTTCCTATAGCATGAGATGTGATATCTCAATGCTTCTAATACCAAACCTGAGATCCTTCCTATAACATGAGATGGGATATCCAACTCCTTCCCATTTCAATCCTGAGACTCTTCCGATAGCAGAGATGTGATATCTCAATGCTTATACCAAACCTGAGATCCTTCCTATGGCATGAGATGTCATATAAAACTCCTTCCCATTCCATTCCTGAGACCCTTCCTATAGCATGAGATGTGATATCTCAATGCTTCTAATACCAAACCTGAGATCCTTCCTATTACATGAGATGTGATATCCAAATCCTTCCCATTCCAACCTGAGACCCTTCCGATAGCATGAGATGTGATATCCCAATGCTTCTACCAAACCTTAGACCCTTCCTATAGCTTGAGATGTGATATCCAACTCCTTCCCATTCCAATTCTGAGACCCTCCTATACCATGAGACTTGATATCGCAATGCTTCTAATACCAAACCTGAGACCCGTCCTATAACATGAGATGTGATATCCAAATCCTTCCCCTTCCAAACCTTAGACCCTTCCTTTATCATGAGATGTGATATCCAACTCCTTCACATTCCAATCCTGAGTCCCTTCCGATATCATGAGATTTGTTATCTGAAAGCTTCTGATATCAAACTTGAGACCCTCCCTATAGCATGAGATTTGACATCCAAGTCCTTCCCATTCCAATCCTGAGACGCGTCCTATAGCATGAGATGTGATATCTCAATGCTTCTAATACCAAACCTGAGATCCTTCCTATAACATGAGATGTGATATCCAAATCCTTCCCCTTCCAAACCTTAGACCCTTCCTTTATCATGAGATGTGATATCCAACTCCTTCATATTCCAATCCTGAGACCCTTCCGATATCATGAGATTTGTTATCTCAAAGCTTCTGATATGAAACTTGAGACCCTCCCTATAGCATGAGATGTGACATCAAAGTCCTTCCCATTCCAATCCTGAGACCCTTCCTATAGCATGAGATGTGATATCTCAATGCTTCTAATACCAAACATGAGACCCTTCCTACAACATGAGATGGGATATCCAACTCCTTCCCATTCCAATCCTGAGACCCTTCCGATAGCAGAGATGTGATATCTCAATGCTTATACCAAACCTGAGACCCTTCCTATGGCATGAGATGTCATATACAACTCCTTCCGATTCCAATCCTGAGACCCTTCCTATAGCATGAGATGTGATATCTCAATGCTTCTAATACCAAACCTGAGATCCTTCCTATAACATGAGATGTGATATCAAACTCCTTCCCATTCCAAACCTGAGACCCTTCCGATAGCATGAGATGTGATATCTCAATGCTTCAAAAACCAAACATGAGAACCATCCTATAACATGAGATGTGAAATCCAAATCCTTCCCTTCCCAAACCTGAGACTCTTCCTATAGCATGAGATGTGATATCTCAATGCTTCTACCAAACCTGAAACCCTTCCTATAGCATGAGATGTGATATCAAACTCCTTCCCATTCAATGTGATATCCAACTCTGTCCCATTCCAATCCTGAGACCCTTCCTATACCATGAGATGTGATATTTCAATGCTTCTAATACCAAACCTGAGACCGGTCCTAAAACATGAGATGTGAGATCCAAATCCTTCCCCTTCCAAACCTGAGACCCTTCCTATAGCATGAGATGTTATATCTTAATGCTTCTAAAACCAAACCTGAGAACCATCCTATAACATGTGAAATCCAAATCCTTCCCTTTCCAAACCTGAGACCCTTCCGATAGCATGAGATGTGATATCTCAATGCTACTAAAACCAAACATGAGAACCATCCTATAACATGAGATGTGAAATCCTAATCCTTCCCTTTCCAAACCTGAGACCCTTCCTATAGCTTGAGATGTGATATCAAACTCCTTCCCATTCCAATACTGAGATAGCTTGAGATGTGATAGCCAACTCCTTCCCATTCCAATCCTGAGACCCTTCCTATACCATGAGATGTGATATCTCAATGCTTCTAATACCAAACCTGAGACCCGTCCTAAAACATGAGATGTGAGATCCAAATCCTTCCCCCTCCAAACCTGAGACCCTTCGTATAGCTTGAGATGTGATATCAAACTCCTTCCCATTCCAATCCTGAGATAGCTTGAGATGTGATATCCAACTCCATCCCATTCCAATCCTGAGACCCTTCCGATAGCATGAGATGTGATAGCTCAATGCTTCTAATATCAAAACTGAGACCCTCCCTATAGTATGAGATGTGATATCTAAGTCCTTCCCATTCCTATCCTGAGACCCTTCCGATAGCAGAGATGTGATATCTCAATGCTTATACCAAACCTGATAACCCTTCCTATGGCATGAGATGTGATATCCAACTCCTTCCCATTCCAATCCTGAGTTCCTTCCTATAGCATGAGATGTGATATCTCAATGCTTCTATCAAACCTGAGACCCTTCCTTTAGCATGAGATGTGATATCCAACTCCTTGCCATTCCAATCCTGAGACCCTTCCTATAACATGAGACGTGATATCCAACTCCTTCCCATTCCAATCCTGAGTTCCTTCCTATAGCATGAGATGTGATATCTCAATGCTTCTATCAAAACTGAGACCCTTCCTTTAGCATGAGATGTGATATCCAACTCCTTGCCATTCCAATCCTGAGACCCTTCCTATAACATGAGATGTGATATCCAAATCCTTCACATTCCAATCCGGAGACCCTTCCTATAGCATGAGATGTGATATCTCAATGCTTCTAATACCAAACCTGAGATCCTTCCTATAACATGAGATGTGATATCCAACTCCTTCCCATTCCAAACCTGAGACCCTTCCGATAGCAGAGATGTGATATCTCAATGCTTATACCAAACCTGAGACCCTTCCGATAGCATGAGATGTGATATCTCAATGCTTCTAATACCAAACCTGAGATCCTTCCTATAACATGAGATGTGATATCCAAATCCTTCCCCTTCCAAACCTTAGACCCTCCCTTTAGCATGAGATGTGATATCTAACTCCTTCCCATTCCAATCCTGAGACCCTTCTGATGGCATGAGATGTGATATCTCAATGCCTCTAATACCAAACCTGAGATCCTACCTCTAACATGAAATGTGATATCCAACTCCTTCCCCTTCCAACCCTGAGAGCCTTCCTATAGAATGAGATATGATATCCAAGTCCTGTGAATCTCACATCTCATGTTTTAGGACGGGTCTCAGGTTTGGTATTAGAAGCATTGAAATATCACATCTCATGGTATAGGAAGGGTCTCAGGATTGGAATGGGAAGGAGTTGGATATCACATTGAATGGGAAGGAGTTTGATATCACATCTCAAGCTATAGGAAGGGTCTCAGGTTTGGAAAGGGAATGATTTGGATTTCACATCTCATGTTATAGGATGGTTCTCATGTTTGGTTTTAGAAGCATTGAGATATCACATCTCATGCTATCGGAAGGGTCTCAGGTTTGGAATGGGAAGGAGTTTGATATCACATCTCATGTTATAGGAAGGATCTCAGGTTTGGTATTAGAAGCATTGAGATATCACATCTCATGCTATAGAAGGGTCTCAGGATTGGAATCGGAAGGAGTTGTATATGACATCTCATGCCATAGGAAGGGTCTCAGGTTTGGTATAAGCAGTGAGATATCACATCTCTGCTATCGGAAGGGTCTCAGGATTGGAATGGGAAGGAGTTGGATATCCCATCTCGTTATAGGAAGGGTCTCAGGTTTGGTATTAGAAGCATTGAGATATCACATCTCATGCTATAGGAAGGGTCTCAGGTTTGGAAAGGGGAAGGATTTGGGTATCACATCTCATGTTATAGGACCGGTCTCAGGTTTGATATTAGAAGCATTGAGATATCAAGTCTCATGGTATAGGACGGGTCTCAGAATTGGAATGGGAAGGAGTTGGATATCACATATCAAGCTATAGAAAGGGTCTCAGGATTGGAATGGGAAGGAGTTCGATATCACATCTCATGCCATGGTATGGGTCTCAGGTTTTGTAGAAGCATTGGGATATCACATCACATGCTATAGGCAGGGTCTAAGGTTGGAATGGGAAGGAGTTGGATATCACATTTCATGTTATAGAAAGGGTCTCAGGTTTGGTATTAGAAGCATTGAGATATCACATCTCATGCTATAGGAAGGATCTCAGGTTTGGTATTAGAAGCTTTGAGATATCACATCTCATGCTATAGGAAGGGTCTCATGATTGGAATGGGAAGGAGTTGGATATCACTTCTCATGTTATAGGAAGGATCTCAGGTTTGGTATTAGAAGCATTGAGATATCACATCTCATGCTATAGGAAGGGTCTCATGATTGGAATGGGAAGGAGTTGAATATCACATCTCATGCTAAAGGAAGGGTCTCAGTTTTGGTAGAAGCATTGCGATATCACATCTCATGCTATAGCAAGGGTCTCAGGATTGGAATCGGAAGGAGTTGGATATCACATCTCATGCTATAGGAAGGGTCTCAGGTTTGGTATAAGCATTGAAATATCACATCTCTGCTATCGGAAGGGTCTCAGGATTGGAATGGGAAGGACTTAGATATCACATCTCATGCTATAGGGAGGGTCTCAGTTTTGATATCAGAAGCATTGAGATATCACATCTCATGCTATCGGAAGGGTCTCAGGATTGGAATGGGAGGAGCTGGATATCACATCTCAGCTAAAGGAAGGGTCTCAGGTTTGGAAGGGGAAGGATTTGGATATCACATCTCATGTTATAGGAGGGGTCTCAGGTTTGGTATTAGAAGCATTGTGATATCACATCTCATGCTATAGGAAGTGTCTCAGGATTGGAATGGGAAGGAGTTGGATATCACATCTCATGCAATAGGAAGGGTTTCAGGTTTGGTAGAAGCATTGAGATATCACATCTCATGCTATAGGAAGAGTCTCAGGTTTGGGAAGGGAAGGATTTGGATTTCACATCTCATGTTATAGGATGGTTCTCATGTTTGGTTTTTGAAGCATTGAGATATCACATCTCATGCTATCGGAAGGGTCTCAGGTTTGGAATGGGAAGGAGTTGGATATCACATCTCATGTTATAGGAAGGATCTCAGGTTTGGTATTAGAAGCATTGAGATATCACATCTCATGCTATAGGAAGGAACTCAGGATTGGAATGGGAAGGAGTTGGATATCACGTCTCATGTTATAGGAAGGGTCTCAGGATTGGAATGGCAAGGAGTTGGATATCACATCTCATGCTAAAGGAAGGGCCTCAGGTTTGATAGAAGCATTGAGATATCACATCTCATGCTATAGGAAGGAACTCAGGATTGGAATGGGAAGGAGTTGGATATCACATCTCATGCCATAGGAAGGGTTATCAGGTTTGGTATAAGCATTGAGATATCACATCTCTGCTATCGGAAGGGTCTCAGGATAGGAATGGGAAGGACTTAGATATCACATCTCATACTATAGGGAGGGTCTCAGTTTTGATATTAGAAGCATTGAGCTATCACATCTCATGCTATCGGAAGGGTCTCAGGATTGGAATGGGATGGAGTTGGATATCACATCTCAAGCTATCTCAGGATTGGAATGGGAAGGAGTTTGATATCACATCTCAAGCTATAGGAAGGGTCTTAGGTTTGGAAGGGGAAGGATTTGGATCTCACATCTCATGTTTTAGGACGGGTCTCAGGTTTGGTATTAGAAGCATTGAGATATCACATCTCATGGTATAGGAAGGGTCTCAGGATTGGAATGGGAAGGAGTTGGCTATCACATCTCAAGCTATCTCAGGATTGGAATCGGAAGGAGTTTGATATCACATCTCAAGCTATAGGAAGGGTCTCAGGTTTGGAAAGGGAAGGATTTGGATTTCACATCTCATGTTATAGGATGGTTCTAATGTTTGGTTTTAGTAGCATTGAGATATCACATATCATGCTATCGGAAGGGTCTCAGGTTTGGAAAGGGAAGGATTTGGATTTCACATGTTATAGGATGGTTCTCAGGTTTGGTTTTAGAAGCATTAAGATATAACATCTCATGCTATAGGAAGGGTCTCAGGTTTGGAAGGGGAAGGATTTGGATCTCACATCTCATGTTTTAGGACCGGTCTCAGGTTTGGTATTAGAAGCATTGAAATATCACATCTCATGGTATAGGAAGGGTCTCAGGATTGGAATGGGACAGAGTTGGATATCACATTGAATGGGAAGGAGTTTGATATCACATCTCATGCTATAGGAAGGGTTTCAGGTTTGGTAGAAGCATTGAGATATCACATCTCATGCTATCGGAAGGGTCTCAGGTTTGGAATGGGAAGGAGTTGGATATCACATCTCATGTTATAGGAAGGATCTCAGGTTTGGTATTAGAAGCATTGAGATATCACATCTCATGCTATCGGAAGGGTCTCAGGTTTGGAATGGGAAGGAGTTGGATATCACATCTCATGTTATAGGAAGGATCTCAGGTTTGGTATTAGAAGCATTGAGATATCACATCTCATGCTATCGGAAGGGTCTCAGGTTTGGAATGGGAAGGAGTTGGATATCACATCTCATGTTATAGGAAGGATCTCAGGTTTGGTATTAGAAGCATTGAGATATCACATCTCATGCTATAGGAAGCGTCTCAGGATTGGAATGGGAAGGACTTGGATATCACATCTCATGCTATAGGGAGGGTCTCAAGTTTGATATCAGAAGCTTTGAGATAACAAATCTCATGATATCGGAAGTGTCTCAGGATTGGAATGTGAAGGAGTTGGATATCACATCTCATGATAAAGGAAGGGTCTAAGGTTTGGAAGGGGAAGGATTTGGATATCATATCTCATGTTATAGGACAAGTATCAGGTTTGGTATTAGAAGCATTGCGATATCAAGTCTCATGGTATAGGAGGGTCTCAGAATTGGAATGGGAAGGAGTTGGATATCACATCTCAAGCTATAGGAAGGGTCTCAGGTTTGGTAGAAGCATTGGGATATCACATCTCATGCTATCGGAAGGGTCTCAGGTTGGAATGGGAAGGATTTGGATATCACATCTCATGTTATAGGAAGGATCTCAGGTTTGGTATTAGAAGCATTGAGATATCACATCTCATGCTATAGGAAGGGTCTCAGGATTGGAATGGGAAGGAGTTGGATATCACATCTCATGCTATAGGAAGGGTCTCAGGAATGGAATGGGAAGGTATTTTATATGACATCTCATGCCATAGGAAGGATCTCAGGTTTGGTATAAGCATTGAGATATCACATCTCTGCTATCGGAAGAGTCTCAGGATTGGAATGGGAAGGAGTTGGATATCCCATCTCATGTTATAGGAAGGGTCTCAGGCTTGGTATTAGAAGCATTGAGATATCACATCTCATGCTATAGGAAGCGTCTCAGGATTGGATTGGGAAGGACTTGGATGTCACATCTCATGCTATAGGGAGGGTCTCAAGTTTGATATCAGAAGCTTTGAGATAAAAAATCTCATGATATCGGAAGGGTCTCAGGATTGGAATGTGAAGGAGTTTGATATCACATACCGTGATAAAGGAAGGGTCTAAGGTTTGGAAGGGGAAGGATTTGGATATCACATCTCATGCTAAAGGAAGGGTCTCAGTTTTGGTAGAAGCATTGCGATATCACATCTCATGCTATAGGAAGGGTCTCAGGATTGGAATCGGAAGGAGTTGGATATCACATCTCATGCTATAGGAAGGGTCTCAGGTTTGGTATAAGCATTGAAATATCACATCTCTGCTATCGGAAGGGTCTCAGGATTGGAATGGGAAGGACTTAGATATCACATCTCATGCTATAGGGAGGGTCTCAGTTTTGATATCAGAAGCATTGAGATATCACATCTCATGCTATCGGAAGGGTCTCAGGATTGGAATGGGAGGAGCTGGATATCACATCTCAGCTAAAGGAAGGGTCTCAGGTTTGGAAGGGGAAGAATTTGGATATCACATCTCATGTTATAGGAGGGGTCTCAGGTTTGGTATTAGAAGCATTGTGATATCACATCTCATGCTATAGGAAGTGTCTCAGGATTGGAATGGGAAGGAGTTGGATATCACATCTCATGCAATAGGAAGGGTTTCAGGTTTGGTAGAAGCATTGAGATATCACATCTCATGCTATAGGAAGAGTCTCAGGTTTGGGAAGGGAAGGATTTGGATTTCACATCTCATGTTATAGGATGGTTCTCATGTTTGGTTTTTGAAGCATTGAGATATCACATCTCATGCTATCGGAAGGGTCTCAGGTTTGGAATGGGAAGGAGTTGGATATCACATCTCATGTTATAGGAAGGATCTCAGGTTTGGTATTAGAAGCATTGAGATATCACATCTCATGCTATAGGAAGGAACTCAGGATTGGAATGGGAAGGATTTGGATATCACGTCTCATGTTATAGGAAGGGTCTCAGGATTGGAATGGCAAGGAGTTGGATATCACATCTCATGCTAAAGGAAGGGCCTAAGGTTTGATAGAAGCATTGAGATATCACATCTCATGCTATAGGAAGGAACTCAGGATTGGAATGGGAAGGAGTTGGATATCACATCTCATGCCATAGGAAGGGTTATCAGGTTTGGTATAAGCATTGAGATATCGCATCTCTGCTATCGGAAGGGTCTCAGGATAGGAATGGGAAGGACTTAGATATCACATCTCATACTATAGGGAGGGTCTCAGT
Source organism: Ambystoma mexicanum (assembly GCF_040938575.1). Lineage (NCBI taxonomy): Eukaryota > Metazoa > Chordata > Amphibia > Caudata > Ambystomatidae > Ambystoma > Ambystoma mexicanum. The sequence continues at coordinate 1,153,195,104 of NC_090934.1, forward strand.
TTTGATATTAGAAGCATTGAGCTATCACATCTCATGCTATCGGAAGGGTCTCAGGATTGGAATGGGATGGAGTTGGATATCACATCTCAAGCTATCTCAGGATTGGAATGGGAAGGAGTTTGATATCACATCTCAAGCTATAGGAAGGGTCTTAGGTTTGGAAGGGGAAGGATTTGGATCTCACATCTCATGTTTTAGGACGGGTCTCAGGTTTGGTATTAGAAGCATTGAGATATTACATCTCATGGTATAGGAAGGGTCTCAGGATTGGAATGGGAAGGAGTTGGCTATCACATCTCAAGCTATCTCAGGATTGGAATGGGAAGGAGTTTGATATCACATCTCAAGCTATAGGAAGGGTCTCAGGTTTGGAAAGGGAAGGATTTGGATTTCACATCTCATGTTATAGGATGGTTCTCATGTTTGGTTTTAGTAGCATTGAGATATCACATATCATGCTATCGGAAGGGTCTCAGGTTTGGAAAGGGAAGGATTTGGATTTCACATGTTATAGGATGGTTCTCAGGTTTGGTTTTAGAAGCATTAAGATATAACATCTCATGCTATAGGAAGGGTCTCAGGTTTGGAAGGGGAAGGATTTGGATCTCACATCTCATGTTTTAGGACCGGTCTCAGGTTTGGTATTAGAAGCATTGAAATATCACATCTCATGGTATAGGAAGGGTCTCAGGATTGGAATGGGACAGAGTTGGATATCACATTGAATGGGAAGGAGTTTGATATCACATCTCATGCTATAGGAAGGGTTTCAGGTTTGGTAGAAGCATTGAGATATCACATCTCATGCTATAAGAAGAGTCTCATGTTTGGGAAGGGAAGGATTTGGATTTCACATCTCATGTTATAGGATGGTTCTCATGTTTGGTTTTTGAAGCATTGAGATATCACGCTATCGGAAGGGTCTCAGGTTTGGAATGGGAAGGAGTTGGATATCACATCTCATGTTATAGGAAGGATCTCAGGTTTGGTATTAGAAGCATTGAGATATCACATCTCATGCTATAGGAAGCGTCTCAGGATTGGAATGGGAAGGACTTGGATGTCACATCTCATGCTATAGTGAGGGTCTCAAGTTTGATATCAGAAGCTTTGAGATAACAAATCTCATGATATCGGAAGGGTCTCAGGATTGGAATGTGAAGGAGTTGGATATCACATCTCATGATAAAGGAAGGGTCTAAGGTTTGGAAGGGGAAGGATTTGGATATCATATCTCATGTTATAGGACGAGTGTCAGGTTTGGTATTAGAAGCATTGCGATATCAAGTCTCATGGTATAGGAGGGTCTCAGAATTGGAATGGGAAGGAGTTGGATATCACATCTCAAGCTATAGGAAGGGTCTCAGGTTTGGTAGAAGCATTGGGATATCACATCTCATGCTATCGGAAGGGTCTCAGGTTGGAATGGGAAGGATTTGGATATCACATCTCATGTTATAGGAAGGATCTCAGGTTTGGTATTAGAAGCATTGAGATATTACATCTCATGGTATAGGAAGGGTCTCAGGATTGGAATGGGAAGGAGTTGGCTATCACATCTCAAGCTATCTCAGGATTGGAATGGGAAGGAGTTTGATATCACATCTCAAGCTATAGGAAGGGTCTCAGGTTTGGAAAGGGAAGGATTTGGATTTCACATCTCATGTTATAGGATGGTTCTCATGTTTGGTTTTAGTAGCATTGAGATATCACATATCATGCTATCGGAAGGGTCTCAGGTTTGGAAAGGGAAGGATTTGGATTTCACATGTTATAGGATGGTTCTCAGGTTTGGTTTTAGAAGCATTAAGATATAACATCTCATGCTATAGGAAGGGTCTCAGGTTTGGAAGGGGAAGGATTTGGATCTCACATCTCATGTTTTAGGACCGGTCTCAGGTTTGGTATTAGAAGCATTGAAATATCACATCTCATGGTATAGGAAGGGTCTCAGGATTGGAATGGGACAGAGTTGGATATCACATTGAATGGGAAGGAGTTTGATATCACATCTCATGCTATAGGAAGGGTTTCAGGTTTGGTAGAAGCATTGAGATATCACATCTCATGCTATAAGAAGAGTCTCATGTTTGGGAAGGGAAGGATTTGGATTTCACATCTCATGTTATAGGATGGTTCTCATGTTTGGTTTTTGAAGCATTGAGATATCACGCTATCGGAAGGGTCTCAGGTTTGGAATGGGAAGGAGTTGGATATCACATCTCATGTTATAGGAAGGATCTCAGGTTTGGTATTAGAAGCATTGAGATATCACATCTCATGCTATAGGAAGCGTCTCAGGATTGGAATGGGAAGGACTTGGATGTCACATCTCATGCTATAGTGAGGGTCTCAAGTTTGATATCAGAAGCTTTGAGATAACAAATCTCATGATATCGGAAGGGTCTCAGGATTGGAATGTGAAGGAGTTGGATATCACATCTCATGATAAAGGAAGGGTCTAAGGTTTGGAAGGGGAAGGATTTGGATATCATATCTCATGTTATAGGACGAGTGTCAGGTTTGGTATTAGAAGCATTGCGATATCAAGTCTCATGGTATAGGAGGGTCTCAGAATTGGAATGGGAAGGAGTTGGATATCACATCTCAAGCTATAGGAAGGGTCTCAGGTTTGGTAGAAGCATTGGGATATCACATCTCATGCTATCGGAAGGGTCTCAGGTTGGAATGGGAAGGATTTGGATATCACATCTCATGTTATAGGAAGGATCTCAGGTTTGGTATTAGAAGCATTGAGATATCACATCTCATGCTATAGGAAGGGTCTCAGGATTGGAATGGGAAGGAGTTGGATATCACATCTCATGCTATAGGAAGGGTCTCAGGAATGGAATGGGAAGGTATTTTATATGACATCTCATGCCATAGGAAGGATCTCAGGTTTGGTATAAGCATTGAGATATCACATCTCTGCTATCGGAAGAGTCTCAGGATTGGAATGGGAAGGAGTTGGATATCCCTTCTCATGTTAAAGGAAGGGTCTCAGGCTTGGTATTAGAAGCATTGAGATATCACATCTCATGCTATAGGAAGCGTCTCAGGATTGGAATGGGAAGGACTTGGATGTCACATCTCATGCTATAGGGAGGGTCTCAAGTTTGATATCAGAAGCTTTGAGATAAAAAATCTCATGATATCGGAAGGGTCTCAGGATTGGAATGTGAAGGAGTTTGATATCACATACCATGATAAAGGAAGGGTCTAAGGTTTGGAAGGGGAAGGATTTGGATATCACATCTCATGTTATAGGACGGGTCTCAGGTTTGGTATTAGAAGCATTGCGATATCAAGTCTCATGGTATAGGAAGGGTCTCAGAATTGGAATGGGAAGGAGTTGGATATCCCATCTCAAGCTATAGGAAGGGTCTCAGGATTGGAATGGGAAGGAGTTTGATATCACATCTCATGCCATAGTATGGGTCTCAGGTTTGGTAGAAGCATTGGGATATCACATCTCATGCTATCGGAAGGGTCTCAGGTTGGAATGGGAAGGATTTGGATATCACATCTCATGTTATAGGAAGGATCTCAGGTTTGGTATTAGAAGCATTGAGATATCACATCTCATGCTATAGGAAGGGTCTCAGGATTGGAATGGGAAGGAGTTGGATATCACATCTCATGCTATAGGAAGGGTCTCAGGAATGGAATGGGAAGGAGCTTTATATGACATCTCATGCCATAGGAAGGATCTCAGGTTTGGTATTAGAAGCATTGAGACATCACATCATATGTTATAGGAAGGGTCTCAGGATTGGAATGGGAAGGAGTTGGATATTACATCTAATCCAATAGGAAGGGTCTCAGGTTTGGAATGTGAAGGAATTGGATATCACATCATGTTATAGGAAGGATCTCAGGATTGGAATGGGAAGGATTTGGATATCCCTTCTCATGCTATAGGAAGTGTCTCAGGTTGGAATGGGAAGGAGTTGGATATCACATCTCGTCATAGGAAGGGTCTCAGGATTGGAATGGGAAGGATTTGGATATCACATCTCTTGCTATAGGAAGGGTCTCAGGTTTTTTATTAGAAACATTGAGCTATCACATCTCATGCTATAGGAAGGGTTTCAGGATTGGAATGGGAAGGATTTGGATATCACATCTCATGCTAAAGGAAGGGTCTCAGGTTTGGAAGGGGAAGGATTTGGATATCACATCTCATGTTATAGGACGGGTCCCAGGTTTGGTATTAGAAGCATCGAGATATCACATCTCATGCTATAGGAAGAGTCTCAGGATTGGAATGGGAAGGAGTTGGATATCACATCTCATGCTATAGGGAGGGTCTCAGGTTTGATATTAGAAGCATTGAGATATCACATCTCATGCTATCGGAAGGGTCTCAGGATTGGAATGGGAAGGAGTTGGATATTGTTAAGACGGATTTCTGAACTCTGTCCTGGTGGCGCAGAAGTTCAGAAGGCCAACCTAATTACTTGGAACAGGGTAACCTCTGGACAAGCCAGACCAATCAAGGTAGCGATCGCGGCGGTCAAGACTAGGTCTCAAGAGGGGTGAGGGTGACTGAAAGCCCGCAGTGAGCACACAAAGCAAGAGCGCTTACAAAATACTCCAAACAGTTGTTTATATCAAAAATAGATACACATTTATTATAAGGCCTTGAAACTAATAACCACAGTAAAAGCAGCAATATACAACGATATTAAACCAACACATACACTATCCACCCAATATATATACGGAATACACAGTTTCACAGCATTAGCAGCACGAAATATGTTATCCACCTGCAGGGGAAGGAAAACAGGCAGTGTGAACCAATGCGTGTGATATGTCCGCCTTCTGAGGCCCCTAACTGGATGGTAGTCCAATCCCTACGAAGAGTGGAGCCTAGCGCTCAAAAGTACCTGCACACGCCGGTGCCAATGGGCAGAAGGTGAAGCTCTTCGGAGGACGTTGGACAGCTCTGTAGGGTGCCCTAATGAAGGAGAACACGGTCCGCGACTCTAGCGCAGCCTCCGCTGTGAGGCAGAAGCAGGGCGCGAGTACGGAAAAGGGGTGCTGTATTTACAGCGGGGAAAAGCAAGGGGCACTGCAGGAGGGCGACCAGATCCTAGCTAATCTACTCACCGGTCCCCGAAGCAAGCAGGCCCGAGCTTCTCCTCGATAGATGCAGCTTCTGGCAGGTTCTGAAGAGCAGGGAACGTCTCGTCGTCGTGCAGAGTAAAAAGACGTCCCGATCGAAGAAACAAGCACAGTTTTGTCGCCACGGCAGGGCAACGGAACGGCCGGGTGTATTCAAGCCAAACGAGCACCGTTCACCTCTAGCTTAGGGTTGCTAAGCAAACGAAGCGTGTGAGCGTGCCCCGGACTCAGAATACCACCCAACCTGTCGGCGATTACAGAGCAGGACTCCTTAGTAAGCTGGTCAGTCAACTGGATGGCCCAGAGACACTTCCGAAGGCTTACGGCAGGAGTTGATGAAGGTGCCGGGAATAGCTGGTCCTGCTATTCCAATAGGTCGAAGCGCCAGTACAGGCCTTCTTGTTCGATCTTAGGTGGAAAGGGCTTCACCGGACGACAGCAATGAGGAGCAGGAGTTCTTCAGGGGGTCACCAGCGATTCCTCGGTCCAGCCTCGTGTTCGCAGGATACTTGGCTCCTGTATCCCTGGGTTCGTAAGAACTCAGGAGATCGACATGGCAGTGGTGTTTCCAGCTCCCTCTTATCCACGGTTCCCTTCGCGCCAAAACGGGGGGGAGCCAATGGGAGATCCGCTCATCAACACACATACCATACGTGGACCAATCACGGACCACGGTGGTCCCAGGCATTCACACCACCCTAGACTCTCTGGCACCCAGGATGTGTATTGGGACCAGACAGCCCATCCCACATCCTGGGGGCACTCAAACGACATGTAGAAGCCCGCGAAAGCAACCGTGTTTCGCGGGAAACTACATGCCCAAATAAGGAAGGCCCCGGGTCGCCTGACCTGGGGGAAGGTAAAGGGAGCAAGACGGACAGTGGACGAGACAAAGGAGCCTCGTGGTCCGGCCATTTTGTGTAGCCGGGCCACCCTTTTGTGTTCGCGGCAAAAACGTGCTCAGAACGGCAAAAGGAGCTCAAAATAAACCAAATGATCGCTGCCACCAGCCCAGTCCCTGAATGACTTGCACCGATCCAAAAACCATCCTACAAGAGTGTCTAGGGTCTGTAGAAGGCTAGAGACCCAAGAGAGCTGTAACTTAGCTTACAGTGCCCTCTTGTGTCGTGTTGCACTAAAATGGCGACACGATAAAAGAAACTACGGGAAACAGCGTTCCCCGGTACTGACTGTCTTAAGGGCATGTCAGTTTCCCCGTAAGAAAGGAGCGAAAGCCCAGAGGAGTACAGCAGAAGGCTGCACTTCTCTGGCAAAGTCAAGAAAACAGGTTGAAAACAATAGCAAAAAGTTTAGGGGTTGCCACATGGAAGGAAAGTTCCCTACAATAACGAAATCTTTCCTAACACTCGCCCCTCCCAGACTATGGACAGGGGGAACTAATCCACCCCTGGATGAGTCTCTTGTTCAGGTCGGTAAAACATTCTGGACAACCCATCAGCATTGCTATGTTGGACACCTGGCCTATGCTCGATAGTGAAGTCGAAGCCTTGTAGACTTATGGACCACCTAAGCAACTTTGGATTCTCCCCCTTCATGTTCATTAGCCACTTTAACGGCTTATGGTCAGTCTGCACAGTGAAGTGGGTCCCATAGAGGTAGGGCCGCAGCTTCCTTAGGGCCCACACAACAGAGAAACATTCTTTCTCTACCGTGGACCATCTGAGCTCTCTGTCCTTAAGCTGGCGACTAATAAAACCGATAGGGTGTTCCTTACCCTTCTCATCTACTTGTGATAGTACAGCTCCTATCCCAGTGTCAGAGGCATCCGTCTGTACGATAAAAGGTCTTTGATAATCAGGGGCCCTGAGCACAGGGGCCTGGCACAAGGAGTCTTTTAAGCCATTGAAGGCCTTCTCACACTCGTCAGTCCAAGTTACCTTCTTGGGTTTCTTCGGAGTTGTGAGGGCAGTCAGAGGAGCAGCTATGGTGCCATAGTCTGCCATAAAATTGCGGTAATAACCCGTGAGTCCTAAGAAGGCTCTCACTTGGGTTTGTGTAGTGGGGGTAGGCCAGTCTTGTACTGCTTGTACTTTACTGGGGAGAGGCTGTATCCTTCCTCCACCTACTTCATGCCCAAGGTAAACCACTGAGCCTTGTCCAATCTGGCATTTACTCGCCTTTATGGTCAAGTGGGCTTTCTGAAGAGCCTGGAGCACAATCCCGAGGTGTTTCACATGGTCTTCCCAGGTGGCACTGAAAACTGCTATATCGTCCAGATATGCAAGACAGAATTCGTCCAACCCATTCAACACATGATTCACAAGCCTCTGGAAAGTGGCAGGTGCATTCTTCAATCCGAACGGCATTACCCGGAATTGGTAAAGCCCGTCGGGAGTTGAAAATGCTGTCTTCTCCTTGGCATGTTCTGCTAAAGCTATTTGCCAATAGCCCGCAGTCAGGTCAAACGTGCTGAGGTACTTGGAGGCACCCAAGGTATCCACCAGCTCGTCAGTTCGAGGCAAGGGGTGAGCGTCTGTCTTGGTGACAGCATTCAGAGCCCTGTAATCCACGCAGAACCTCAATTCAGAAGTGCCTGCTTTTGGAACCAGAACCACAGGACTGGACCAAGGACTACTAGAGGGTTCAATCACCCCAAGGTCTAACATCTTGTTGACCTCGGTCTTAATATAAGACCGTACTTTATCCGACATCCTGTATCCCCTACTTTTGGTAGGTACACTGTCTCCTGTGTCAATGTTATGTTTGCACCAAGGTGTCAAACCAGGCGACTGTGAAAACAGGGGGGAAAACTGCCTAAGCAAACTTTTCACCTCAGCCTGCTGATCAGAAGTCAGGTGAGGGGCCACTCGGACACCCTCAACGGAGCTATCTGAAGGACCGCTTTGGAACAGGTCGGGAAGAGGTTCGGACTCCTCTTCCTCAACGTCTGACGCCAGTAGCAGTGCTGCGATTTCGACTCTTGGGACGAAAGCCTTCAGCCTATTTACGTGGAACACTTTTGGAGCCTGTCCAGGCCTTCCAAGGTCCACTAAATAGTTCACCTCACCCAGGGGCTCCACCACTGTGTAAGGGCCTGACCATTTGTCCTGTAAAGCGCGAGGCCTTATAGGGTTCATGATCAGGACTTGCTGACCAGGGGTAAAGTGAATTAAGGAAGCTTTCTGGTCGTACCAATGTTTCACCAGCGCTTGTCCGGCCTTCAACTTTTCACTAGCCAAGCCCATCAGGAGTACCCTCCGTTTTCTGAGCCCTAGCACATAGTCAACTACATTGGTAGTAACAGGGGGAGTGGGCATCTCCCATCCCTCTTTGACGATGGCTAAGGGTCCCCGTACGGGATGACCGAACAGAAGTTCGAAGGGGCTGAAGCCAACACCCTCCTGTGGTACCTCTCTGTAGGCAAACAACAAGCATGGTAAAAGAAGGTCCCATTTCCTCCTCTGGGGCTCCTCCAGAGCCCCAATCATGCTCTTTAGCGTTCTGTTGAAACGCTCCACCAGACCATTGGTCTGGGGGTGGTATGCAGAAGAGAACTTGTAGGTGACCCCACATTCTTTCCACATAGCCTGCATATACTTCGACATAAAGTTGCTGCCACGATCTGACACAACTTCTTTAGGGAAGCCAACCCTAGTAAATATGCCGAGTAAAGCTTTTGCAACTGACTTGGCAGTTACAGTCTTTAATGGGATGGCCTCAGGATACCTGGTTGCATGGTCGACCAGCACCAGGATAAACCTATTGCCTGAGGATGTTTGCGGGTCAAGGGGACCAACGATGTCGATCCCTACCCTTTCAAATGGTACCCCCACAACTGGGAGCGGTACCAACGGAGCTTGGATTGTCGCGCCAACCTTACCAGACAACTGGCAGGAGGCACAACTCCTGCAGTGACTTTCTACTTGCACCCCCATCTTGGGCCAGTAGAAGTGCATAGATAACCTTTGCTTGGTCCTCTTCATTCCAAGGTGACCAGCAAGGGGAACTTCATGCGCCAACTGCAGGAGGAAGGGTCTAACAGAAAGGGGAACCACCAACCTCCTATGGTCTCCTTCTGTAGACTCTGTGGGCTCACTGTACAGGAGTCCACCTTCCCAATAAATCCGATGCTTCCCAGGAGGTTCACCCTCAAGCTGGGAGCAGGCCTGTCTCCTTAGGCCTTCCAGAGATGGGCACTCACGTTGGCCCTTACTGAAGTCGTCCCTATCAGGACCTCCTTCAACTAACAAGTCTTTTAGTTCAGGATGGTCGTTGGGGTCGAACACTTCAGGCATCGCCACCTCCTCGTCAGGCTCGGGCGATTGACCAACTCCCTCCACCGCAGTGGTAGGCGAGCTCGGGGGAATATTCTCTTTCCCCCGTCGGGACTTGTTGACTCCTTTCGCCTTGGGTTTCCCCTTCGGCTGGGGCGGCGTATTGGACTTGGCCAATGCTGCCCGTGCTTGAGACCGTGTGTAGGGTCTTTCGGCAGTGTCTCCTACGAGCCCTAGAGCTCTGAGATCATTGCCCAACAAGACCTTTCCCGGGACGTTTCTCTGAATGCTCACTGGAATCCTAACTGCTGTACCATTTAAAGTTAGATTAACAGGGATCACGGGAAACATACGGAGGGGGCCGTCAGCCAACTTAGTGGGCATCAGAGTAGCTCTGGCAACTTCCTCTGAGTCTACCAAGGTAGAATCCACTACAGTTCGACTGCACCCACTATCCCTAAGAGCTGGAGTATCCACTCCATTGATCAGCACACTGTCTTTAAAGTAGTGCTTGGTATTATCCGGAATCCTAGCATACGCCTCTGCGACTTTAGGCTCCCAGGAACCCAGGGACACTAAAACTACCTCAGCCTCTATTCCGCTGGGAAATGAGTCTGAGGAGAAGGATGCTCCTGTAATCTCTTCTTCCTCGTAGGAGGAGAAGGCCAGATTAGCGGAGTGGACCCCCAAAGGTCTAACCTTACAACGGGGATCCCCCTTCACATGGTCAGTTGCTCCACAAGAAAAACAAGCCCCATTGGGTCTGTTTACGTAGGGAGGCTTATTATAACCAGAGTTCTGTTTCGGAGGCGAACCTCCACTACCCTGTGAGTTCTCGGATGGCTTACCCTTATTTTTCTTTTTGTGGCCCTTATGGGAAGAAGATTTAGCAGATTCCCCACCCTCCATATCTTTGGACTTTTTCCCTTCCTCCTGCTTACCAGGATGAGTTTTGTCCTTATGGGACACTCGATGTGACACCCATAAGTCTGCTGCAATGGCCAGCTTCTTAGGATCTATCTCCTTCGAATCGGCCAAATGCTGCTTAAGCTCCGGGGAAGAAGAAGCAAAAATGTGTTCCAGCATGACCAGATTGATCATGCCTTCGAAGGTAGAAACCTTATAACCTTCAACCCAGCCAGTCAAGTTTTTCAGGGACTCAGCTACATACGACACCCAAGTACCACCTTCCTTTTTCTTATACTCTCTAAACCTTTTCAAATATTGGGTCGGAGTCTTCCCAAACTTTAAAATGAGAGTCTGCTTCAACATTGCAAAATCAGCGCGCTCAGCCTTCGACATTTCCATAATGGCACTGCAACCAGAATGGGGCAGTCTGCTAAGTAACCATGCAATCTTATCCGCATTATCAACCTCTTGAACCTCGCATGCATACTCAAACGCATTTAACCAGTCCATAATGTCATTTCGTTCCTCATACACACTGAGCAGATCTTTTGGAAACCGTGGATGAGAGGAAGCCCCAGAACCATGTCCAGGACCCTTGGACCCATTTGCGAACTGAAGCTTGGCCAGTTCCAACTGGTGATCCCTGTCTTTTTGTTTTTCTGCCTGGTCGATTTTCAGTTTGGCTATGCTGAATTCAAGCTCCTGCTGCCTAAACCGCAGCTCTTGCTTCTTGAATTCAAGCATAGCCTCCCCATCAACACTGGCAGAGGAAACGTTAGACATTACATCCTCCCTGTCCTCGTGGTCGTGATGGATCAGTGCAGCGGCAGAACCGTCGGTTCTGCCAGTGAGAGCAGCCCCACCACCTTCTGCACTGTCCTCGGAAGTTATAGCGTCAAGCTGCGCTTCTTGCCACGCCACGATTCTCTGGATCATTTCCAATTTAGTGCCTTGTGAGGAAACCCATCTCTCCGCACACATCTTCTTCAATGTTTCAGATTTCGAAGCATTTAAGGTTAATAAAGTATTCGTTTCCATACTGTCGATAGGACTATGGCCTTTTTAACGTTATATTCAATACTTTACTGCGTGTCCTGGTTGGAATAACCTGAAAACGCCTTAGCTCGTGCGCAACACTGGATACCTTCAGTCGTATCCCACCGCTGCCACCAATTTGTTAAGACGGATTTCTGAACTCTGTCCTGGTGGCGCAGAAGTTCAGAAGGCCAACCTAATTACTTGGAACAGGGTAACCTCTGGACAAGCCAGACCAATCAAGGTAGCGATCGCGGCGGTCAAGACTAGGTCTCAAGAGGGGTGAGGGTGACTGAAAGCCCGCAGTGAGCACACAAAGCAAGAGCGCTTACAAAATACTCCAAACAGTTGTTTATATCAAAAATAGATACACATTTATTATAAGGCCTTGAAACTAATAACCACAGTAAAAGCAGCAATATACAACGATATTAAACCAACACATACACTATCCACCCAATATATATACGGAATACACAGTTTCACAGCATTAGCAGCACGAAATATGTTATCCACCTGCAGGGGAAGGAAAACAGGCAGTGTGAACCAATGCGTGTGATATGTCCGCCTTCTGAGGCCCCTAACTGGATGGTAGTCCAATCCCTACGAAGAGTGGAGCCTAGCGCTCAAAAGTACCTGCACACGCCGGTGCCAATGGGCAGAAGGTGAAGCTCTTCGGAGGACGTTGGACAGCTCTGTAGGGTGCCCTAATGAAGGAGAACACGGTCCGCGACTCTAGCGCAGCCTCCGCTGTGAGGCAGAAGCAGGGCGCGAGTACGGAAAAGGGGTGCTGTATTTACAGCGGGGAAAAGCAAGGGGCACTGCAGGAGGGCGACCAGATCCTAGCTAATCTACTCACCGGTCCCCGAAGCAAGCAGGCCCGAGCTTCTCCTCGATAGATGCAGCTTCTGGCAGGTTCTGAAGAGCAGGGAACGTCTCGTCGTCGTGCAGAGTAAAAAGACGTCCCGATCGAAGAAACAAGCACAGTTTTGTCGCCACGGCAGGGCAACGGAACGGCCGGGTGTATTCAAGCCAAACGAGCACCGTTCACCTCTAGCTTAGGGTTGCTAAGCAAACGAAGCGTGTGAGCGTGCCCCGGACTCAGAATACCACCCAACCTGTCGGCGATTACAGAGCAGGACTCCTTAGTAAGCTGGTCAGTCAACTGGATGGCCCAGAGACACTTCCGAAGGCTTACGGCAGGAGTTGATGAAGGTGCCGGGAATAGCTGGTCCTGCTATTCCAATAGGTCGAAGCGCCAGTACAGGCCTTCTTGTTCGATCTTAGGTGGAAAGGGCTTCACCGGACGACAGCAATGAGGAGCAGGAGTTCTTCAGGGGGTCACCAGCGATTCCTCGGTCCAGCCTCGTGTTCGCAGGATACTTGGCTCCTGTATCCCTGGGTTCGTAAGAACTCAGGAGATCGACATGGCAGTGGTGTTTCCAGCTCCCTCTTATCCACGGTTCCCTTCGCGCCAAAACGGGGGGGAGCCAATGGGAGATCCGCTCATCAACACACATACCATACGTGGACCAATCACGGACCACGGTGGTCCCAGGCATTCACACCACCCTAGACTCTCTGGCACCCAGGATGTGTATTGGGACCAGACAGCCCATCCCACATCCTGGGGGCACTCAAACGACATGTAGAAGCCCGCGAAAGCAACCGTGTTTCGCGGGAAACTACATGCCCAAATAAGGAAGGCCCCGGGTCGCCTGACCTGGGGGAAGGTAAAGGGAGCAAGACGGACAGTGGACGAGACAAAGGAGCCTCGTGGTCCGGCCATTTTGTGTAGCCGGGCCACCCTTTTGTGTTCGCGGCAAAAACGTGCTCAGAACGGCAAAAGGAGCTCAAAATAAACCAAATGATCGCTGCCACCAGCCCAGTCCCTGAATGACTTGCACCGATCCAAAAACCATCCTACAAGAGTGTCTAGGGTCTGTAGAAGGCTAGAGACCCAAGAGAGCTGTAACTTAGCTTACAGTGCCCTCTTGTGTCGTGTTGCACTAAAATGGCGACACGATAAAAGAAACTACGGGAAACAGCGTTCCCCGGTACTGACTGTCTTAAGGGCATGTCAGTTTCCCCGTAAGAAAGGAGCGAAAGCCCAGAGGAGTACAGCAGAAGGCTGCACTTCTCTGGCAAAGTCAAGAAAACAGGTTGAAAACAATAGCAAAAAGTTTAGGGGTTGCCACATGGAAGGAAAGTTCCCTACAATAACGAAATCTTTCCTAACAGATATCACATATGCTAAAGGAAAGGTCTCAGGTTTGGAAGGGGAAGGATTTGGATCTCACATCTCATGTTTTAGGACGGGTCTCAGGTTTGGTATTAGAAGCCTTGAGATATCACATCTCATGGTATAATAAGGGTCTCAGGATTGGAATGGGAAGGAGTTGGATATCACATCTCAAGCTATCTCAGGATTGGAATGGGAAGGAGTTTGATATCACATCTCGAGCTATAGGAAGGGTCTCAGGTTTGGGAAGGGAAGGATTGGGATTTCACATCTCGTTATAGGATGGTTCTCATGTTTGTTTTTAGAAGCATTGAGATATCAAATCTCATGCTATTGGAAGGGTCTCAGGTTTGGAATGGGAAGGAGGTGGATATCACATCTCATGTTATAGGAAGGATCTCAGGTTTGGTATTAGAAGCATTGAGATATCACATCTCATGCTATAGGAAGGGTCTCAGGATTGGAATGTGAAGGATTTGGATATCACATCATACTAAAGGTAGGGTCTCAGGTTTGGTATAAGCATTGAGATATCACATCTCTGCTATCGGAAGGGTCTCAGGATTGGATTGGGAAGGAGTTGGATATCCCTTCTCATGCTATAGGAAGGGTCTCAGGATTGGAATGGGATGGAGTTGGATATCACATCTCAAGCTATCTCGGGATTGGAATGAGAAGGAGTTTGATATCACATCTCATGTTATAGGAAGGATCTCAGGTTTGGTATTAGAAGCATTGAGATATCACATCTCATGCTATAGGAAGGGTCTCAGGTTTGGAATGTGAAGGATTTGGATATCACATCATACTAAAGGTAGGTTCTCAGGTTTGGTATAAGCATTGAGATATCACATCTCTGCTATCGGAAGGGTCTCAGGATTGGAATGGGAAGGAGTTGGATATCACATGTGCTAAAGGAAAGGTCTCAGGTTACGAAGGGGAAGGATTTGGATCTCACATCTCATGTTTTAGGACGGGTCTCAGGTTTGGTATTAGAAGCCTTGAGATATCACATCTCATGGTATAATAAGGGTCTCAGGATTGGAATGGGAAGGAGTTGGATATCACATCTCAAACTATCTCAGGATTGGAATGGGAAGGAGTTTGATATCACATCTCGAGCTATAGGAAGGGTCTCAGGTTTGAGAAGGGAAGGATTCGGATTTCACATCTCGTTATAGGATGGTTCTCATGTTTGTTTTTAGAAGCATTGAGATATCAAATCTCATGCTATTGGAAGGGTCTCAGGTTTGGAATGGGAAGGAGTTGGATATCACATCTCATGTTATAGGAAGGATCTCAGGTTTGGTATTAGAAGCATTGAGATATCACATCTCATGCTATAGGAAGGGTCTCAGGATTGGAATGTGAAGGATTTGGATATCACATCATACTAAAGGTAGGGTCTCAGGTTGGGTATAAGCATTGAGATATCACATCTCTGCTATCGGAAGGGTCTCAGGATTGGATTGGGAAGGAGTTGGATATCCCTTCACATGCTATAGGAAGGGTCTCAGGTTGGAATGGGAAGGAGTTGGATATCACATCTCATGCTATAGGAAGGGTCTCAAGATTGAAATGGGAAGGTTTTGGATATCACATCTCATGCCATAGGAAGGGTCTCAGGTTTGGTATAAGCATTGAGATATCACATCTCTGCTATCGGAAGGGTCTCAGGATTGGAATGGGAAGGAGTTGGATATCCCATCTTGTTATAGGAAGGGTCTCAGGTTTGGTATTAGAAGCATTGAGATATCACATCTCATGCTATAGGACGGGTCCCAGGTTTGGTATTAGAAGCATTGAGATATCACATCTCATGCTATAGGAGGAGTCTCAGGATTGGAATGGGAAGGAGTTGGATATCACGTCTCATGTTATAGGAAGGGTCTCAGGATTGGAATGGCAAGGAGTTGGATATCACATCTCATGCTATAGGGAGGGTCTCAGGTTTGATATTAGAAGCATTGAGATATCACATCTCATGCTATCGGAAGGGTCTCAGGATTGGAATGGGAAGGAGTTGGATATCACATATGCTAAAGGAAAGGTCTCAGGTTTGGAAGGGGAAGGATTTGGATCTCACATCTCATGTTTTAGGACGGGTCTCAGGTTTGGTATTAGAAGCCTTGAGATATCACATCTCATGGTATAATAAGGGTCTCAGGATTGGAATGGGAAGGAGTTGGATATCACATCTCAAACTATCTCAGGATTGGAATGGGAAGGAGTTTGATATCACATCTCGAGCTATAGGAAGGGTCTCAGGTTTGGGAAGGGAAGGATTCGGATTTCACATCTCGTTATAGGATGGTTCTCATGTTTGTTTTTAGAAGCATTGAGATATCAAATCTCATGCTATTGGAAGGGTCTCAGGTTTGGAATGGGAAGGAGTTGGATATCACATCTCATGTTATAGGAAGGATCTCAGGTTTGGTATTAGAAGCATTGAGATATCACATCTCTTGCTATAGGAAGGGTCTCACGTTTTTTTATTAGAAACATTGAGCTATCACATCTCATGCTATAGGAAGGGTTTCAGGATTGGAATGGGAAGGATTGGATATCACATCTCATGCTAAAGGAAGGGTCTCAGGTTTGGAAGGGGAAGGATTTGGATATCATATCTCATGTTATAAGGCGGGTCCCATGTTTGGTATTTAAAGCATTGAGATATCACATCTCATGCTATAGGAGGAGTCTCAGGATTGGAATGGGAAGGAGTTGGATATCACATCTCATGCTAAAGGAAGGGTCTCAGGTTTGATAGAAGCATTGAGATATCACATCTCATGCTATAGGAAGGAACTCAGGATTGCAATGGGAAGGAGTTGGATATCACATCTCATGCCATAGGATGGGTCATCAGGTTTGGTATAAGCATTGAGATATCACATCTCTGCTATCGGAAGGGTCTCAGGATAGGAATGGGAAGGACTTAGATATCACATCTAATACTATAGGGAGGGTCTCAGTTTTGATATTAGAAGCATGGAGCTATCACATCTCATGCTATCGGAAGGGTCTCAGGATTGGAATGGGATGGAGTTGGATATCACATCTCAAGCTATCTCGGGATTGGAATGGGAAGGAGTTTGATATCACATCTCAAGCTATAGGAAGGGTCTCAGGTTTGGAAGGGGAAGGATTTGGATCTCACATCTCATGTTTTAGGACGGGTCTCAGGTTTGGTATTAGAAGCATTGAGATATCACATCTCATGGTATAGGAAGGGTCTCAGGATTGGAATGGGAAGGGGTTGGCTATCACATCTCAAGCTATCTCAGGATTGGAATGGGAAGGAGTTTGATATCACATCTCAAGCTATAGGAAGGGTCTCAGGTTTGGAAAGGGAAGGATTTGGATTTCACATCTCATGTTATAGGATGGTTCTCATGTTTGGTTTTAGTAGCATTGAGATATCACATCTCATGCTATGGGAAGGGTCTCAGGTTTGGAAAGGGAAGGATTTGGAGTTCACATGTGATAGGATGGTTCTCAGGTTTGGATTTAGAAGAATTAAGATATAACATCTCATGCTATAGGAAGGGTCTCAGGTTTGGAATGGGAAGGAGTTGATATCACATCTCATGCTAAAGGAAAGGTCTCAGGTTTGGAAGGGGAAGGATTTGTATCTCACATCTCATGTTTTAGGACGGGTCTCAGGTTTGGTATTAGAAGCATTGAAATATCACATCTCATGGTATAGGAAGGGTCTCAGGATTGGAATGGGAAGGAGTTGGATAACACATTGAATGGGAAGGAGTTTGATATCACATCTCAAGCTATAGGAAGGGTCTCAGGTTTGGAAAGGGAATGATTTGGATTTCACATCTCATGTTATAGGATGGTTCTCATGTTTGGTTTTAGAAGCATTGAGATATCACATCTCATGCTATCGGAAGGGTCTCAGGTTTGGAATGGGAAGTAGTTTGATATCACATCTCATGTTATAGGAAGGATCTCAGGTTTGGTATTAGAAGCATTGAGATATCACATCTCATGCTATAGGAAGGGTCTCAGGATTGGAATCGGAAGGAGTTGTATATGACATCTCATGCCATAGGAAGGGTCTCAGGTTTGGTATAAGCATTGAGATATCACATCTCTGCTATCGGAAGGGTCTCAGGATTGGAATGGGAAGGAGTTGGATATCCCATCTTGTTATAGGAAGGGTCTCAGGTTTGGTATTAGAAGCATTGAGATATCAAATCTCATGCTATAGGACGGGTCCCAGGTTTGGTATTAGAAGCATTGAGATATCACATATCATGCTATAGGAGGAGTCTCAGGATTGGAATGGGAAGGAGTTGGATATCACGTCTCATGTTATAGGAAGGGTCTCAGGATTGGAATGGCAAGGAGTTGGATATCACATCTCATGCTATAGGGAGGGTCTCAGGTTTGATATTAGAAGCATTGAGATATCACATCTCATGCTATCGGAAGGGTCTCAGGATTGGAATGGGAAGGAGTTGGATATCACATATGCTAAAGGAAAGGTCTCAGGTTTGGAAGGGGAAGGATTTGGATTTCACATCTCATGTTTTAGGACGGGTCTCAGGTTTGGTATTAGAAGCCTTGAGATATCACATCTCATGGTATAATAAGGGTCTCAGGATTGGAATGGGAAGGAGTTGGATATCACATCTCAAACTATCTCAGGATTGGAATGGGAAGGAGTTTGATATCACATCTCGAGCTATAGGAAGGGTCTCAGGTTTGAGAAGGGAAGGATTCGGATTTCACATCTCGTTATAGGATGGTTCTCATGTTTGTTTTTAGAAGCATTGAGATATCAAATCTCATGCTATTGGAAGGGTCTCAGGTTTGGAATGGGAAGGAGTTGGATATCACATCTCATGTTATAGGAAGGATCTCAGGTTTGGTATTAGAAGCATTGAGATATCACATCTCATGCTATAGGAAGGGTCTCAGGATTGGAATGTGAAGGATTTGGATATCCCATCATACTAAAGGTAGGGTCTCAGGTTTGGTATAAGCATTGAGATATCACATCTCTGCTATCGGAAGGGTCTCAGGATTGGATTGGGAAGGAGTTGGATATCCCTTCACATGCTATAGGAAGGGTCTCAGGTTGGAATGGGAAGGAGTTGGATATCACATCTCATGCTATAGGAAGGGTCTCAAGATTGAAATGGGAAGGTTTTGGATATCACATCTCATGCCATAGGAAGGGTCTCAGGTTTGGTATAAGCATTGAGATATCACATCTCTGCTATCGGAAGGGTCTCAGGATTGGAATGGGAAGGAGTTGGATATCCCATCTTGTTATAGGAAGGGTCTCAGGTTTGGTATTAGAAGCATTGAGATATCACATCCCATGCTATAGGGCGGGTCCCAGGTTTGGTATTAGAAGCATTGAGATATCACATCTCATGCTGTAGGAGGAGTCTCAGGATTGGAATGGGAAGGAGTTGGATATCACGTCTCATGTTATAGGAAGGGTCTCAGGATTGGAATGGCAAGGAGTTGGATATCACATCTCATGCTATAGGGAGGGTCTCAGGTTTGATATTAGAAGCATTGAGATATCACATCTCATGCTATCGGAAGGGTCTCAGGATTGGAATGGGAAGGAGTTGGATATCACATATGCTAAAGGAAAGGTCTCAGGTTTGGAAGGGGAAGGATTTGGATCTCACATCTCATGTTTTAGGGCGGGTCTCAGGTTTGGTATTAGAAGCCTTGAGATATCACATCTCATGGTATAATAAGGGTCTCAGGATTGGAATGGGAAGGAGTTGGATATCACATCTCAAACTATCTCAGGATTGGAATGGGAAGGAGTTTGATATCACATCTCGAGCTATAGGAAGGGTCTCAGGTTTGGGAAGGGAAGGATTCGGATTTCACATCTCGTTATAGGATGGTTCTCATGTTTGTTTTTAGAAGCATTGAGATATCAAATCTCATGCTATTGGAAGGGTCTCAGGTTTGGAATGGGAAGGAGTTGGATATCACATCTCATGTTATAGGAAGGATCTCAGGTTTGGTATTAGAAGCATTGAGATATCACATCTCATGCTATAGGAAGGGTCTCAGGATTGGAATGTGAAGGATTTGGATATCACATCATACTAAAGGTAGGGTCTCAGGTTTGGTATAAGCATTGAGATATCACATCTCTGCTATCGGAAGGGTCTCAGGATTGGATTGGGAAGTAATTGGATATCCCTTCTCATGCTATAGGAAGGGTCTCAGGTTGGAATGGGAAGGAGTTGGATATCACATCTCATGCTATAGGAAGGGTCTCAAGATTGAAATGGGAAGGTTTTGGATATCACATCTCTTGCTATAGGAAGGGTCTCAGGTTTTTTATTAGAAACATTGAGATATCACATCTCATGCTATAGGAAGGGTTTCAGGATTGGAATGGGAAGGATTTGGATATCACATCTCATGCTAAAGGAAGGGTCTCAGGTTTGGAAGGGGAAGGATTTGGATATCATATCTCATGTTATAGTGCGGGTCCCAGGATTGTTATTAGAAGCATTGAGATATCACATCTCATGGTATAGGAAGGGTCTCAGGATTGGAATGGGAAGGAGTTGGATATCACATCTCATCCAATAGGAAGGGTCTCAGGTTTGGAATGGGAAGGAATTGGATATCACATCATGTTATAGGAAGGATCTCAGGATTGGAATGGGAAGGATTTGGATATCCCTTCTCATGCTATAGGAAGTGTCTCAGGTTGGAATGGGAAGGAGTTGATATCACATCTCGTTATAGGAAGGGTCTCAGGATTGGAATGGGAAGGATTTGGATATCACATCTCTTGCTATAGGAAGGGTCTCAGGTTTTTTATTAGAAACATTGAGCTATCACATCTCATGCTATAGGAAGGGTTTCAGGATTGGAATGGGAAGGATTGGATATCACATCTCATGCTAAAGGAAGGGTCTCAGGTTTGGAAGGGGAAGGATTTGGATATCATATCTCATGTTATAAGGCGGGTCCCATGTTTGGTATTTAAAGCATTGAGATATCACATCTCATGCTATAGGAGGAGTCTCAGGATTGGAATGGGAAGGAGTTGGATATCACGTCTCATGTTATAGGAAGGGTCTCAGAATTGGAATGGCAAGGAGTTGGATATCACATCTCATGCTAAAGGAAGGGTCTCAGGTTTGATAGAAGCATTGAGATATCACATCTCATGCTATAGGAAGGAACGCAGGATTGCAATGGGAAGGAGTTGGATATCACATCTCATGCCATAGGATGGGTCATCAGGTTTGGTATAAGCATTGAGATATCACATCTCTGATATCGGAAGGGTCTCAGGATAGGAATGGGAAGGACTTAGATATCACATCTCATACTATAGGGAGGGTCTCAGTTTTGATATTAGAAGCATTGAGCTATCACATCTCATGCTATTGGAAGGGTCTCAGGATTGGAATGGGATGGAGTTGGATATCACATCTCAAGCTATCTCGGGATTGGAATGGGAAGGAGTTTGATATCACATCTCAAGCTATAGGAAGGGTCTCAGGTTTGGAAGGGGAAGGATTTGGATCTCACATCTCATGTTTTGGGACGGGTCTCAGGTTTGGTATTAGAAGCATTGAGATATCACATCTCATGGTATAGGAAGGGTCTCAGGATTGGAATGGGAAGGAGTTGGCTATCACATCTCAAGCTATCTCAGGATTGGAATGGGAAGGAGTTTGATATCACATCTCAAGCTATAGGAAGGGTCTCAGGTTTGGAAAGGGAAGGATTTGGATTTCACATCTCATGTTATAGGTTGGTTCTCATGTTTGGTTTTAGTAGCATTGAGATTTCACATCTCATGCTATCGGAAGGGTCTCAGGTTTGGAAAGGGAAGGATTTGGAGTTCACATGTTATAGGATGGTTCTCAGGTTTGGATTTAGAAGAATTAAGATATAACATCTCATGCTATAGGAAGGGTCTCGGGTTTGGAATGGGAAGGAGTTGATATCACATCTCATGCTAAAGGAAAGGTCTCAGGTTTGGAAGGGGAAGGATTTGGATCTCACATCTCATGTTTTAGGACGGGTCTCAGGTTTGGTATTAGAAGCATTGAAATATCACATCTCATGGTATAGGAAGGGTCTCAGGATTGGAATGGGAAGGAGTTGGATATCACATTGAATGGGAAGGAGTTTGATATCACATCTCAAGCTATAGGAAGGGTCTCAGGTTTGGAAAGGGAATGATTTGGATTTCACATCTCATGTTATAGGATGGTTCTCATGTTTGGTTTTAGAAGCATTGAGATATCACATCTCATGCTATCGGAAGGGTCTCAGGTTTGGAATGGGAAGGAGTTTGATATCACATCTCATGTTATAGGAAGGATCTCAGGTTTGGTATTAGAAGCATTGAGATATCACATCTCATGCTATAGGAAGGGTCTCAGGATTGGAATCGGAAGGAGTTGTATATGACATCTCATGCCATAGGAAGGGTCTCAGGTTTGGTATAAGCATTGAGATATCACATCTCTGCTATCAGAAGGGTCTCAGGATTGGAATGGGAAGGAGTTAGATATCCCATCTTGTTATAGGAAGGGTCTCAGGTTTGGTATTAGAAGCATTGAGATATCACATCTCATGCTATAGGAAGGGTCTAAGGTTTGGAAAGGGGAAGGATTTGGGTATCACATCTCATGTTATAGGACCGGTCTCAGGTTTGGTATTAGAAGCATTGAGATATCAAGTCTCATGGTATAGGACGGGTCTCAGAATTGGAATGGGAAGGAGTTGGATATCACATCTCAAGCTATAGAAAGGGTCTCAGGATTGGAATGGGAAGGAGTTTGATATCACATCTCATGCCATGGTATGGGTCTCAGGTTTTGTAGAAGCATTGGGATATCAAATCACATGCTATAGGCAGGGTCTAAGGTTGGAATGGGAAGGAGTTGGATATCACATCTCATGTTATAGGAAGGGTCTCAGGATTGGAATGGGAAGGACTTGGATATCACATCTCATTCTATAGGAAGGCTCTCAGGGTTGGAAGGGGAAGGAGTTGGATATCACATTTCATGTTAGAGGTAGGATCTCAGGTTTGGTATTAGAGGCATTGAGATATCACATCTCATGCCATCAGAAGGGTCTCAGGATTGGAATGGAAAGGAGTTGGATATCACATCTCATGCTAAAGGGAGGGTCTAAGGTTTGGAAGGGGAAGGATTTGGACATCACATCTCATGTTATAGGAAGGATCTCAGGTTTGGTATTAGAAGCATTGAGATATCACATCTCATGCTATCGGAAGGGTCTCAGGATTGGAATGGGAAGGACTTGGATATCACATCTGATGTTATAGGAAGGGTCTCAGGTTTGGAATGGGAAGGACTTGGATATCACATCTCATGATACAGGAAGGGTCTAAGGTTTGGAAGGGGAAGGATTTGGATATCACATCTCATGTTATTGGACCGGTCTCAGGTTTGGTATTAGAAGCATTGAGATATCAAGTCTCATGGTATAGGACGGGAGTTTGATATCACATCTCATGCCATGGTATGGGTCTCAGGTTTTGTAGAAGCATTGGGATATCACATCTCATGCTATCGGAAGGGTATCAGGATTGGATTTGGAAGGAGTTGGATATCCCATCTCATGCTATAGGAAGGGTCTCAGGATTGGAATGGGAAGGACTTGGATATCACATCTCATGTTGTAGGAAGGCTCTCAGGTTTGGAAAGGGAAGGAGTTGGATATCACATTTCATGTTAGAGGTAGGATCTCAGGTTTGGTATTAGAGGCATTGAGATATCACATCTCATGCTATCAGAAGGGTATCAGGATTGGAATGGGAAGGAGTTGGATATCACATCACATGCTAAAGGGAGGGTCTCAGGTTTGGAAGGGGAAGGATTTGGATATCACATCTTATGTTATAGGAAGGATCTCAGGTTTGGTATTAGAAGCATTGAGATATCACATCTCATGCTATCGGAAGGATCTCAGGTTTGGTATTAGAAGCATTGAGATATCACATCTCATGCTATAGGAAGGGTCTCAGGATTGGAATGGGAAGGAGTTGGATATCACATCTCATGTTATAGGAAGGATCTCAGGTTTGGTATTAGAAGCATATAGATATCACATCTCATGCTATAGGAAGGGTCTCATGATTGGAATGGGAAGGAGTTGGATATCACATCTCATGCTAAAGGAAGGGTCTCAGTTTTGGTAGAAGCATTGCGATATCACATCTCATGCTATAGGAAGGGTCTCAGGATTGGAATCGGAAGGAGTTGGATATCACATCTCATGCTATAGGAAGGGTCTCAGGTTTGGTATAAGCATTGAAATATCACATCTCTGCTATCGGAAGGGTCTCAGGATTGGAATGGGAAGGACTTAGATATCACATCTCATGCTATAGGGAGGGTCTCAGTTTTGATATCAGAAGCATTGAGATTTCACATCTCATGCTATCAGAAGGGTCTCAGGATTGGAATGGGAGGAGCTGGATATCACATCTCATGCTAAAGGAAGGGTCTCAGGTTTGGAACGGGAAGGAGTTGGATATCACATCTCATGCTATAGGAAGGGTCTCAGGTTTAGTATAAGCATTGAGATATCACATCTCTGCTATCGGAAGTGTCTCAGGATTGGAATGGGAAGGAGTTGGATATCCCATCTCATGTTATAGGACGGGTCTCAGGTTCCTTAGACCCTTCCTTTATCATGAGATGTGATATCCAACTCCTTCACATTCCAATCCTGAGACCCTTCCGATATCATGAGATTTGTTATCTCAAAGCTTCTGATATCAAACTTGAGACCCTCCCTATAGCATGAGATGTGACATCCAAGTCCTTCCCATTCCAATCCTGAGACGCTTCCTATAGCATGAGATGTGATATCTCAATGCTTCTAATACCAAACCTGAGATCCTTCCTATAACATGAGATGTGATATCCAACTCCTTCCAATTCCAAACCTGAGACCCTTCCGATAGCATGAGATGTGATATCTCAATGCTTCAAAAACCAAACATGAGAACCATCCTATAACATGAGTTGTGAAATCCAAATCCTTCCCTTCCCAAACCTGAGACTCTTCCTATAGCATGAGATGTGATATCTCAATGCTTCTACCAAACCTGAAACCCTTCCTATAGCATGAGATGTGATATCAAACTCCTTCCCATTCAATGTGATATCCAACTCCGTCCCATTCCAATCCTGAGACCCTTCCGATAGCATGAGATGTGATATTTCAATGCTTCTAATACCAAACCTGAGACCCGTCCTATAACATGAGATGTGAGATCCAAATCCTTCCCCTTCCAAACCTGAGACCGTTCCTATAGCATGAGATGT
Source organism: Ambystoma mexicanum (assembly GCF_040938575.1). Lineage (NCBI taxonomy): Eukaryota > Metazoa > Chordata > Amphibia > Caudata > Ambystomatidae > Ambystoma > Ambystoma mexicanum. The sequence continues at coordinate 1,153,219,997 of NC_090934.1, forward strand.
TATATCTTAATGCTTCTAAAACCAAACCTGAGAACCATCCTATAACATGAGATGTGAAATCCAAATCCTTCCCTTTCCAAACCTGAGACCCTTCCGATAGCATGAGATGTGATATCTCAATGCTAATAAAACCAAACATGAGAACCATCCTATAACATGAGATGTGAAATCCAAATCCTTCCCTTTCCAAACCTGAGACCCTTCCTATAGCTTGAGATGTGATATCAAACTCCTTCCCATTCCAATCCTGAGATAGCTTGAGATGTGATAGCCAACTCCTTCCCATTCCAATCCTGAGACCCTTCCTATACCATGAGATGTGATATCTCAATGCTTCTAATACCAAACCTGAGACCCGTCCTAAAACATGAGATGTGAGATCCAAATCCTTCCCCTTCCAAACCTGAGACCCTTCCTATAGCTTGAGATGTGATATCAAACTCCTTCCCATTCCAATCCCGAGATAGCTTGAGATGTGATATCCAACTCCATCCCATTCCAATCCTGAGACCCTTCCAATAGCATGAGATGTGATAGCTCAATGCTTCTAATATCAAAACTGAGACCCTCCCTATAGTATGAGATGTGATATCTAAGTCCTTCCCATTCCTATCCTGAGACCCTTCCGATAGCAGAGATGTGATATCTCAATGCTTATACCAAACCTGATGACCCATCCTATGGCATGAGATGTGATATCCAACTCCTTCCCATTACAATCCTGAGTTCCTTCCTAATGGGAAGGAGTTGGATATCACATCTCAAGCTATAGAAAGGGCCTCAGGATTGGAATGGGAAGGAGTTTGATATCACATCTCATGCCATGGTATGGGTCTCAGGTTTTGTAGAAGCATTGGGATATCACATCACATGCTAGAGGCAGGGTCTAAGGTTGGAATGGGAAGGAGTTGGATATCACATCTCATGTTATAGGAAGGGTCTCAGGATTGGAATGGGAAGGACTTGGATATCACATCTCATTCTATAGGAAGGCTCTCAGGGTTGGAAGGGGAAGGAGTTGGATATCACATTTCATGTTAGAGGTAGGATCTCAGGTTTGGTATTAGAGGCATTGAGATATGACATCTCATGCCATCAGAAGGGTCTCAGGATTGGAATGGGAAGGAGTTGGATATCACATCTCATGCTAAAGGGAGGGTCTAAGGTTTGGAAGGGGAAGGATTTGAACATCACATCTCATGCTATCGGAAGGGTCTCAGGTTTGGTATAAGCATTGAGATATCACATCTCTGTTATCGGAAGGGTCTCAGGATTGGAATGGGAAGGACTTGGATATCACAATTCATGTTATAGGAAGGGTCTCAGGTTTGGTTTAGAAGCATTGAGATATCACATCTCATGCTATAGGAAGGGTCTCAGGATTGGAATGGGAAGGACTTGGATATCACATCTCATGTTATAGGAAGGGTCTCAGGTTTGGTATTAGAAGCATTGAGATATCACATCTCATGCTATAGTAAGGGTCTCAGGAATGGAATGGAAAGGACTTGGATATCACATCTCATGATACAGGAAGGGTCTAAGGTTTGGAAGGGGAAGGATTTGGATATCACATCTCATGTTATTGGACCGGTCTCAGGTTTGGTATTTGAAGCATTGAGATATCAAGTCTCATGGTATAGGACAGGAGTTTGATATCACATCTCATGCCATGGTATGGGTCTCAGGTTTTGTAGAAGCATTGGGATATCACATCTCATGCTATCGGAAGGGTATCAGGATTGGATTTGGAAGGAGTTGGATATCCCATCTCATCCTATAGGAAGGGTCTCAGGATTGGAATGGGAAGGACTTGGATATCACATCTCATGTTGTAGGAAGGCTCTCAGGTTTGGAAAGGGAAGGATTTGGATATCACATTTCATGTTAGAGGTAGGATCTCAGGTTTGGTATTAGAGGCATTGAGATATCACATCTCATGCTATCAGAAGGGTATCAGGATTGGAATGGGAAGGAGTTGGATATCACATCTCATGCTAAAGGGAGGGTCTCAGGTTTGGAAGGGGAAGGATTTGGATACCACATCTCATGTTATCGGAAGGATCTCAGGTTTAGTATAAGAAGTATTGAGATATCATATCTCATGCTATAGGAAGGGTCTCAGGACTGGAATGGGAAGGAGTTGGATATCACATCTCATGCTAAAGGAAGGGTCTCAGGTTTGGTAGAAGCATTGAGATATCACATCTCATGCTATAGGAAGGGTCTCAGGATTGGAATGGGAAGGACTTAGATATCACATATCATGCTATAGGGAGGGTCTCAGTTTTGATATTAGAAGCATTGAGATATCACATCTCTGCAATCGGAAGTGTCTCAGGATTGGGATGGGAAGGAGTTGGATATCACATCTCATGCTATAGGAAGGGTCTCAGGTCTGGAACGGGAAGGAGTTGGATATCCCATCTCATGTTATAGGACGGGTCTCAGGTTTGGTATTAGAAGCATTGAGATATCACATCGCATGCTGTAGGAAGGGTCTCAGGTTTCGAATGGGAAGGATTTGGATATCACATTTCATGTCATAGGAAGGATCTCAGGTTTGGTATTAGAAGCATTGATATATCACATCTCATGCTATAGGAATGGTCTCAGGATTGGAATGGGTAGGAGTTGGATATTACATTCTTGCTATAGGAAGGGTCTCATGTTTGGAATGGGATTTAGTTGGATATCACATATGCTATAGGAAGTGTCTCAGGTTTGGAATGGGAATGAGTTGGATATCACATCTCATGTTATAGGAAGGGTCTCAGTTTTGGTATAAGCATTGCGATATCACATCTCTGCTATCGGAAGTGGCTCAGGATTGGAATGGGAAGGAGTTGGATATCCCATCTCATGTTATAGGACGGGTCTCTGGTTTGGTATAAGCATTGAGATATCACATCTCATGCTATAGGAAGGGTCTCAGGATTGCAATGGGAAGGATTTGGATATCACATCTCATGCTATAGGAAGGGTCTCAGGTTTGGTATACGCATGGAGATATTACTTCTCATGCTATAGGAAGGGTCTCAGGATTGGAATGGGAAGGAGTTGGATATCACATCTCATGTTATAGGAAGGATCTCAGGTTTGGTATTAGAAGCATTGAGATATCACATCTCATGCTATCAGAAGGGTCTCAGGATTGGAATGGGAAGGAGTTGGATATCACATCTCATGCTAAAGGGAGGGTCTCAGGTTTGGAAGGGGAAGGATTTGGATACCACATCTCATGTTATCGGAAGGATCTCAGGTTTAGTATTAGAAGTATTGAGATATCATATCTCATGCTATAGGAAGGGTCTCAGGACTGGAATGGGAAGGAGTTGGATATCACATCTCATGCTAAAGGAAGGGTCTCAGGTTTGGTAGAAGCATTGAGATATCACATCTCATGCTATAGGAAGGGTCTCAGGATTGGAATGGGAAGGACTTAGATATCACATATCATGCTATAGGGAGGGTCTCAGTTTTGATATTAGAAGCATTGAGATATCACATCTCTGCAATCGGAAGTGTCTCAGGATTGGGATGGGAAGGAGTTGGATATCACATCTCATGCTATAGGAAGGGTCTCAGGATTGGAATGGGAAGGAGTTGTATATGACATCTCATGCCACAGGAAGGGTCTCAGGTTTGGTATAAGCATTGAGATATCACATCTCTGCTATCGGAAGGGTCTCAGGATTGGAATGGGAAGGAGTTGGATATCCCATCTTATGTCATAGGAAGGATCTCAGGTTTGGTATTAGAAGCATTGATATATCACATCTCATGCTATAGGAATGGTCTCAGGATTGGAATGGGTAGGAGTTGGATATTACATTCTTGCTATAGGAAGGGTCTCATGTTTGGAATGGGAAGGAGTTGGATATCACATATGCTATAGGAAGTCTCTCAGGTTTGGAATGGGAATGAGTTGGATATCACATCTCATGTTATTTGAAGGGTCTCAGTTTTGGTATAAGCATTGAGATATCACATCTCTGCTATCGGAAGTGGCTCAGGATTGGAATGGGAAAGAGTTGGATATCCCATCTCATGTTATAGGACGGGTCTCTGGTTTGGTATAAGCATTGAGATATCACATCTCATGCTATAGGAAGGGTCTCAGGATTGGAATGGGAAGGATTTGGATATCACATCTCATGCTATAGGAAGGGTCTCAGGTTTGGTATACGCATGGAGATATCACTTCTCATGCTATAGGAAGGGTCTCAGGATTGGAATGGGAAGGAGTTGGATATCACATCTCATGTTATAGGAAGGATCTCAGGTTTGGTATTAGAAGCATTGAGATATCACATCTCATGCTATAGGAAGGGTCTCAGGATTGGAATGGGAAGGATTTGGATATCACATCTCATGCTATAGGAAGGGTCTCAGGTTTGGTATACGCATGGAGATATCACTTCTCATGCTATAGGAAGGGTCTCAGGATTGGAATGGGAAGGATTTGGATATCACATCTCATGCTATAGGAAGGGTCTCAGGTTTGGTATACGCATGGAGATATCACTTCTCATGCTATCAGAAGGGTCTCAGGATTGGAATGGGAAGGAGTTGGATATCACATCTCATGCTAAAGGGAGGGTCTCAGGTTTGGAAGGGGGAGGATTTGGATATCACATCTCATGTTATCGGAAGGATCTCAGGTTTGGTATTAGAAGTATTTAGATATCATATCTCATGCTATAGGAAGGGTCTCAGGACTGGAATCGGAAGGAGTTGGATATCACATCTCATGCTAAAGGAAGGGTCTCAGGTTTGGTAGAAGCATTGAGATATCACATCTCATGCTATAGGAAGGGTCTCAGGATTGGAATGGGAAGGACTTAGATATCACATATCATGCTATAGGGAGGTTCTCAGTTTTGATAATAGAAGCATTGAGATATCACATCTCATGCTATCGGAAGTGTCTCAGGATTGGAATGGGAAGGAGCTGGATATCACATCTCATGCTAAAGGAAGGGTCTCAGGTTTGGAACGGGAAGGAGATGGATATCACATCTCATGTTATAGGAAGGGTCTCAGGATTGGAATGGGAAGTAGTTGGATATCACATCTCATGCTATAGGAAGGGTCTCAGGTTTGGTATTAGAAGCATTGAGATATCACATCTCATGCTATAGGAAGTGTCTCAGGATTGGAATGGGAAGGAGCTGGATATCACATCTCATGCTAAAGGAAGGGTCTCAGGTTTGGAACGGGAAGGAGATGGATATCACATCTCATGTTATAGGAAGGGTCTCAGGTGTGGTATAAGCATTGAGATATCACATCTCTGCTATCGGAAGTGTCTCAGGATTGGAATGGGAAGGAGTTGGATATCCCATCTCATGCTATAGATAGGCTCTCAGGTTTGGAAAGGGAAGGAGTTGGATATCACATCTCATGCTATAGGAAGGGTCTCAGGATTGGAATGGGAAGTAGTTGGATATCACATCTCATGCTATAGGAAGGGTCTCAGGTTTGGTATAAGCATTGAGATATCACATCTCATGCTATAGGACGGGTCTCAGGATTGGAATGGAAGGAGTTGGATATCACATCTCATGCTATAGGAAGGGTCTCAGGATTGGAATGGGAAGTAGTTGGATATCACATCTCATGCTATAGGAAGGGTCTCAGGTTTGGTATTAGAAGCATTGAGATATCACATCTCATGCTATAGGAAGGGTCTCAGAATTGGAATGGGAAGGACTTGGATATCACATCTCATGCTATAGATAGGCTCTCAGGTTTGGAAAGGGAAGGAGTTGGATATCACATCTCATGCTATAGGAAGGGTCTCAGGATTGGAATGGGAAGTAGTTGGATATCACATCTCATGCTATAGGAAGGGTCTCAGGTTTGGTATAAGCATTAAGATATCACATCTCATGCTATAGGACGGGTCTCAGGATTGGAATGGAAGGAGTTGGATATCACATCTCATGTTATAGGAAGGATCTCAGGTTTGGTATTAGAAGCATTGAGACATCACATCTCATGCTATAGGAAGGGTCTCAGGATTGGAATGGGAAGGAGTTGGATATCACATCTCATGCTATAGGAAGGGTCTCAGGGTTGGTATAAGCATTGAGATAGCACAACTCATGCTATAGGAAGGGTCTCAGGATTGGAATTGGAAGGAGTTGTATATGACATCTCATGCCGTAGGAAGGGTCTCAGGTTTGGTATAAGCATTGAGATATCACTTCTCATGCTATAGGAAGTGTCTCAGGATTGGAATTGGAAGGCGTTGGATATCACATCTCATGTTATAGGAAGGATCTCAGGTTTGGTATTAGAAGCATTGAGACATCACATCTCATGCTATAGGAAGGGTCTCAGGATTGGAATGGGAAGGAGTTGGATATCAAATCTCATGCTAAAGGGAGGGTCTCAGGTTTGGAAGGGGAAGGATTTGGATATTACATCTCGTGTTATAGGAATGATCTCAGGTTTGGTATTAGAAGCATTGAGATATCACATCTCATGCTATCGGAAGGATCTCAGGTTTGGTGTTAGAAGCATTGAGATATCAAATCTCATGCTATAGGAAGGGTCTCAGGATTGGAATGGGAAGGAGTTGGATATCACATCTCATGCTATAGGAAGGGTCTCAGGATTGGAATGGGAAGGAGTTGTGTATGACATCTCATGCCACAGGAAGGGTCTCAGGTTTGGTATAAGCATTGAGATATCACATCTCTGCTATCGGAAAGGTCTCAGGATTGGAATGGGAAGGACTTGGATATCACAATTCATGTTATAGGAAGGGTCTCAGGTTTGGTATTAGAAGCATTGAGATATCACATCTCATGCTATAGGAAGGGTCTCAGGATTGGAATGGGAAGGACTTGGATATCAGATCTCATGCTATAGGGAGGGTCTCACGTTTGGAAAGGGAAGGAGTTGGATATCACATTTCATGTTAGAGGTAGGATCTCAGGTTTGGTATTAGAGGCATTGAGATATCACATCTCATGCTATCAGAAGGATCTCAGGATTGGAATGGGAAGGAGTTGGATATCACATCTCATGCTAAAGGGAGGGTCTCAGGTTTGGAAGGGGAAGGATTTGGATATCACATCTCATGTTAGAGGAAGGATCTCAGGTTTGGTATTACAGGCATTGAGATATCACATCTCATGCTAAAGGGAGGGTCTCAGGTTTGGAAGGCGAAGGATTTGGATATCACATCTCTTATTATAGGAAGGATCACAAGTTTGGTATTAGAAGCATTGAGATATCACATCTCATGCTATCGGAAGGGTCTCAGGATTGGAATGGGAAGGAATTGGATATCACATCTCATGCTATAGGAAGGGTCTCAGGTTTGGAACGGGAAGGAGTTGGATATCACATCTCATGTTATAGGAAGAGTCTCAGGTTTGGTATAAGCATTGAGATATCACATCTCTGCTATCGGAGGTGTCTCAGGATTGGGATGGGAAGGAATTGGATATCACATCTCATGCTATAGGAAGGGTATCAGGTTTGGAACGGGAAGGAGTTGGATATCCCATCTCATGTTATAGGACGGGTCTCAGGTTTGATATTAGAAGCATTGAGATATCACATCGCATGCTGTAGGAAGGGTCTCAGGTTTGGAATGGGAAGCATTTGGATATCACATTTCATGTCATAGGAAGGATCTCAGGTTTGGTATTAGAAGCATTGATATATCACATCTCATGTTATAGGAATGGTCTCAGGATTGGAATGGGTAGGAGTTGGATATTACATTCTTGCTATAGGAAGGGTCTCATGTTTGGAATGGGAAGGAGTTGGATATCACATATGCTATAGGAAGTGTCTCAGGTTTGGAACTGGAATGAGTTGGATATCACATCTCATGTTATAGGAAGGGTCTCAGGTTTGGTTTAAGCATTGAGATATCACATCTCTGCTATCGGAAGTGGCTCAGGATTGGAATGGGAAGGAGTTGGATATCCCATCTCATGTTATAGGACGGGTCTCTGGTTTGGTATAAGCATTGAGATATCACATCTCATGCTATAGGAAGGGTCTCAGGATTGGAATGGGAAGGATTTGGATATCACATCTCATGCTATAGGAAGGGTCTCGGTTTGGTATACACATGGAGATATCACTTCTCATGCTATACGAAGGGTCTCAGGATTGGAATGGGAAGGAGTTGGATATCACATCTCATGCTATAGGAAGGGTCTCAGGTTTGGTATAAGCATGGAGATATCACTTCTCATGCTATAGGAAGGGTCTCAGGATTGGAATGGGAAGGAGTTGGATATCACATCTCATGTTATAGGAAGGATCTCAGGTTTGGTATTAGAAGCATTGAGATGTCACATCTCATGCTATCGGAGGTGTCCCAGGATTGGGATGGGAAGGAATTGGATATCACATCTCATGCTATAGGAAGGGTATCAGGTTTGGAACGGGAAGGAGTTGGATATCCCATCTCATGTTATAGGACGGGTCTCAGGTTTGATATTAGAAGCATTGAGATATCACATCGCATGCTGTAGGAAGGGTCTCAGGTTTGGAATGGGAAGGATTTGGATATCACATTTCATGTCATAGGAAGGATCTCAGGTTTGGTATTAGAAGCATTGATATATCACATCTCATGCTATAGGAATGGTCTCAGGATTGGAATGGGTAGGAGTTGGATATTACATTCTTGCTATAGGAAGGGTCTCATGTTTGGAATGGGAAGGAGTTGGATATCACATATGCTATAGGAAGTGTCTCAGGTTTGGAACGGGAATGAGTTGGATATCACATCTCATGTTATAGGAAGGGTCTCAGGTTTGGTATAAGCATTGAGATATCACATATCTGCTATCGGAAGTGGCTCAGGATTGGAATGGGAAGGAGTTGGATATCCCATCTCATGTTATAGGACGGGTCTCTGGTTTGGTATAAGCATTGAGATATCACATCTCATGCTATAGGAAGGGTCTCAGGATTGGAATGGGAAGGATTTGGATATCACATCTCATGCTATAGGAAGGGTCTCAGGTTTGGTATACACATGGAGATATCACTTCTCATGCTATAGGAAGGGTCTCAGGATTGGAATGGGAAGGAGTTGGATATCACATCTCATGCTATAGGAAGGGTCTCAGGTTTGGTATAAGCATGGAGATATCACTTCTCATGCTATAGGAAGGGTCTCAGGATTGGAATGGGAAGGAGTTGGATATCACATCTCATGTTATAGGAAGGATCTCAGGTTTGGTATTAGAAGCATTGAGATATCACATCTCATGCTATCGGAAGGTTCTCCGGATTGGAATGGGAAGGAGTTGGATATCACATCTCATGCTATAGGAAGGGTATCAGGTTTGGAACGGGAAGGAGTTGGATATCCCATCTCATGTTATAGGACGGGTCTCAGGTTTGATATTAGAAGCATTGAGATATCACATCGCATGCTGTAGGAAGGGTCTCAGGTTTGGAATGGGAAGGATTTGGATATCACATTTCATGTCATAGGAAGGATCTCAGGTTTGGTATTAGAAGCATTGATATATCACATCTCATGCTATAGGAATGGTCTCAGGATTGGAATGGGTAGGAGTTGGATATTACATTCTTGCTATAGGAAGGGTCTCATGTTTGGAATGGGAAGGAGTTGGATATCACATATGCTATAGGAAGTGTCTCAGGTTTGGAACGGGAATGAGTTGGATATCACATCTCATGTTATAGGAAAGGTCTCAGGTTTGGTATAAGCATTGAGATATCACATATCTGCTATCGGAAGTGGCTCAGGATTGGAATGGGAAGGAGTTGGATATCCCATCTCATGTTATAGGACGGGTCTCTGGTTTGGTATAAGCATTGAGATATCACATCTCATGCTATAGGAAGGGTCTCAGGATTGGAATGGGAAGGATTTGGATATCACATCTCATGCTATAGGAAGGGTCTCAGGTTTGGTATACACATGGAGATATCACTTCTCATGCTATAGGAAGGGTCTCAGGATTGGAATGGGAAGGAGTTGGATATCACATCTCATGCTATAGGAAGGGTCTCAGGTTTGGTATAAGCATGGAGATATCACTTCTCATGCTATAGGAAGGGTCTCAGGATTGGAATGGGAAGGAGTTGGATATCACATCTCATGTTATAGGAAGGATCTCAGGTTTGGTATTAGAAGCATTGAGATATCACATCTCATGCTATCGGAAGGTTCTCCGGATTGGAATGGGAAGGAGTTGGATATCACATCTCATGCTATAGGAAGGGTCTCAGGTTTGGAACGGGAAGGAGTCGGATATCACATCTCATGTTATAGGAAGAGTCTCAGGTTTGGTATAAGCATTGAGATATCACATCTCTGCTATCGGAGGTGTCTCAGGATTGGGATGGGAAGGAATTGGATATCACATCTCATGCTATAGGAAGGGTATCAGGTTTGGAACGGGAAGGAGTTGGATATCCCATCTCATGTTATAGGACGGGTCTCAGGTTTGATATTAGAAGCATTGAGATATCACATCGCATGCTGTAGGAAGGGTCTCAGGTTTGGAATGGGAAGGATTTGGATATCACATTTCATGTCATATGAAGGATCTCAGGTTTGGTATTAGAAGCATTGATATATCACATCTCATGCTATAGGAATGGTCTCAGGATTGGAATGGGTAGGAGTTGGATATTACATTCTTGCTATAGGAAGGGTCTCATGTTTGGAATGGGAAGGAGTTGGATATCACATATGCTATAGGAAGTGTCTCAGGTTTGGAACGGGAATGAGTTGGATATCACATCTCATGTTATAGGAAGGGTCTCAGGTTTGGTATAAGCATTGAGATATCACATATCTGCTATCGGAAGTGGCTCAGGATTGGAATGGGAAGGAGTTGGATATCCCATCTCATGTTATAGGACGGGTCTCTGGTTTGGTATAAGCATTGAGATATCACATCTCATGCTATAGGAAGGGTCTCAGGATTGGAATGGGAAGGATTTGGATATCACATCTCATGCTATAGGAAGGGTCTCAGGTTTGGTATACACATGGAGATATCACTTCTCATGCTATAGGAAGGGTCTCAGGATTGGAATGGGAAGGAGTTGGATATCACATCTCATGCTATAGGAAGGGTCTCAGGTTTGGTATAAGCATGGATATATCACTTCTCATGCTATAGGAAGGGTCTCAGGATTGGAATGGGAAGGAGTTGGATATCACATCTCATGTTATAGGAAGGATCTCAGGTTTGGTATTAGAAGCATTGAGATATCACATCTCATGCTATCGGAGGTGTCTCAGGATTGGGATGGGAAGGAATTGGATATCACATCTCATGCTATAGGAAGGGTATCAGGTTTGGAACGGGAAGGAGTTGGATATCCCATCTCATGTTATAGGACGGGTCTCAGGTTTGATATTAGAAGCATTGAGATATCACATCGCATGCTGTAGGAAGGGTATCAGGTTTGGAATGGGAAGGATTTGAATATCACATTTCATGTCATAGGAAGGATCTCAGGTTTGGTATTAGAAGCATTGATATATCACATCTCATGCTATAGGAATGGTCTCAGGATTGGAATGGGTAGGAGTTGGATATTACATTCTTGCTATAGGAAGGATCTCATGTTTGGAATGGGAAGGAGTTGGATATCACATATGCTATAGGAAGTGTCTCAGGTTTGGAACGATAATGAGTTGGATATCACATCTCATGTTATAGGAAGGGTCTCAGGTTTGGTATAAGCATTGAGATATCACATCTCTGCTATCGGAAGTGGCTCAGGATTGGAATGGGAAGGAGTTGGATATCCCATCTCATGTTATAGGACGGGTCTCTGGTTTGGTATAAGCATTGAGATATCACATCTCATGCTATAGGAAGGGTCTCAGGATTGGAATGGGAAGGATTTGGATATCACATCTCATGCTATAGGAAGGGTCTCAGGTTTGGTATACACATGGAGATATCACTTCTCATGCTATAGGAAGGGTCTCAGGATTGGAATGGGAAGGAGTTGGATATCACATCTCATGCTATAGGAAGGGTCTCAGGTTTGGTATAAGCATGGAGATATCACTTCTCATGCTATAGGAAGGGTCTCAGGATTGGAATGGGAAGGAGTTGGATATCACATCTCATGTTATAGGAAGGATCTCAGGTTTGGTATAAGAAGCATTGAGATATCACATCTCATGCTATCGGAAGGGTCTCAGGATTGGAATGGGAAGGAGTTGGATATCACATCTCATGCTATAGGAAGGGTCTCAGGTTTGGAACGGGAAGGAGTCGGATATCACATCTCATGTTATAGGAAGAGTCTCAGGTTTGGTATAAGCATTGCGATATCACATCTCTGCTATCGGAGGTGTCTCAGGATTGGGATGGGAAGGAATTGGATATCACATCTCATGCTATAGGAAGGGTATCAGGTGTGGAACGGGAAGGAGTTGGATATCCCATCTCATGTTATAGGACGGGTCTCAGGTTTGATATTAGAAGCATTGAGATATCACATCGCATGCTGTAGGAAGGGTCTCAGGTTTGGAATGGGAAGGATTAGGATATCACATTTCATGTCATAGGAAGGATCTCAGGTTTGTTATTAGAAGCATTGATATATCACATCTCATGCTATAGGAATGGTCTCAGGATTGGAATGGTTAGGAGTTGGATATTACATTCTTGCTATAGGAAGGGTCTCATGTTTGGAATGGGAAGGAGTTGGATATCACATATGCTATAGGAAGTGTCTCAGGTTTGGAATGGGAATGAGTTGGATATCACATCTCATGTTATAGGAAGGGTCTCAGTTTTGGTATAAGCATTGAGATATCACATCTCTGTTATCGGAAGTGGCTCAGGATTGGAATGGGAAGGAGTTGGATATCCCATCTCATGTTATAGGACGGGTCTCTGGTTTGGTATAAGCATTGAGATATCACATCTCATGCTATAGGAAGGGTCTCAGGATTCGAATGGGAAGGATTTGGATATCACATCTCATGCTATAGGAAGGGTCTCAGGTTTGGTATACGCATGGAGATATCACTTCTCATGCTATAGGAAGGGTCTCAGGATTGGAATGGGAAGGAGTTGGATATCACATCTCATGTTATAGGAAGGATCTCAGGTTTGGTATTAGAAGCATTGAGATATCACATCTCATGCTATCAGAAGGGTCTCAGGATTGGAATGGGAAGGAGTTGGATATCACATCTCATGCTAAAGGGAGGGTCTCAGGTTTGGAAGGGGAAGGATTTGGATATCACATCTCATGTTATCGGAAGGATCTCAGGTTTGGTATTAGAAGTATTGAGATGTCATATCTCATGCTATAGGAAGGGTCTCAGGACTGGAATGGGAAGGAGTTGGATATCACATCTCATGCTAAAGGAAGGGTCTCAGGTTTGGTAGAAGCATTGAGATATCACATCTCATGCTATAGGAAGGGTCTCAGGATTGGAATGGGAAGGACTTAGATATCACATATCATGCTATAGGGAGGGTCTCAGTTTTGATATTAGAAGCATTGAGATATCACATCTCATGCTATCGGAAGTGTCTCAGGATTGGAATGGGAAGGAGCTGGATATCACATCTCATGCTAAAGGAAGGGTCTCAGGTTTGGAACGGGAAGGAGTTGGATATCACATCTCATGTTATAGGAAGGGTCTCAGGTGTGGTATAAGCATTGAGATATCATATCTCTGCTATCGGAAGTGTCTCAGGATTGGAATGGGAAGGAGTTGGATATCCCATCTCATGCTATAGATAGGCTCTCAGGTTTGGAAAGGGAAGGAGTTGGATATCACATCTCATGCTATAGGAAGGGTCTCAGGATTGGAATGGGAAGTAGTTGGATATCACATCTCATGCTATACGAAGGGTCTTTGGTTTGGTATAAGCATTGAGATATCACATCTCATGCTATAGGACGGGTCTCAGGATTGGAATGGAAGGAGTTGGATATCACATCTCATGCTATAGGAAGGGTCTCAGGATTGGAATGGGAAGGAGTTGGATATCACATCTCATGCTATCGGAAGGGTCTCAGGTTTGGTATTAGAAGCATTGAGATATCACATCTCATGCTATAGGAAGGGTCTCAGGATTGGAATGGGAAGGACTTGGATATCACATCTCATGCTATAGGAAGGGTCTCAGGTTTGGTATAAGCATTGAGATATCACATCTCATGCTATAGGACGGATCTCAGGATTGGAATGGAAGGAGTTGGATATCACATCTCATGCCATAGGAAGGGTCTCAGGATTGGAATGGGAAGTAGTTGGATATCACATCTCATGCTATAGGAAGGGTCTCAGGTTTGGTATAAGCATTGAGATATCACATCTCATGCTATAGGACGGATCTCAGGATTGGAATGGAAGGAGTTGGATATCACATCTCATGTTATAGGAAGGATCTCAGGTTTGGTATTAGAAGCATTGAGACATCACATCTCATGCTATAGGAAGGGTCTCAGGATTGGAATGGGAAGGAGTTGGATATCACATCTCATGCTATAGGAAGGGTCTCAGGTTTGGTATAAGCATTGAGATATCACATCTCATGCTATAGAAAGGGTCTCAGGATTGGAATGGGAAGGAGTTGTATATGACATCTCATGCCGTAGGAAGGGTCTCAGGTTTGGTATAAGCATTGAGATATCACTTCTCATGCTATAGGAAGTGTCTCAGGATTGGAATTGGAAGGAGTTGGATATCACATCTCATGTTATAGGAAGGATCTCAGGTTTGGTATTAGAAGCATTGAGACATCACATATCATGCTATAGGAAGGGTCTCAGGATTGGAATGGGAAGGAGTTGGATATCACATCTCATGATAAAGGGAGGGTCTCAGGTTTGGAAGGGGAAGGATTTGGATATTACATCTCGTGTTATAGGAATGATCTCAGGTTTGGTATTAGAAGCATTGAGATATCACATCTCATGCTATCGGAAGGATCTCAGGTTTGGTGTTAGAAGCATTGAGATATCAAATCTCATGCTATAGGAAGGGTCTCAGGATTGGAATGGGAAGGAGTTGGATATCACATCTCATGCTATAGGAAGGGTCTCAGGATTGGAATGGGAAGGAGTTGTATATGACATCTCATGCCACAGGAAGGGTCTCAGGTTTGGTATAAGCATTGAGATATCACATCTCTGCTATCGGAAGGGTCTCAGGATTGGAATGGGAAGGAGTTGGATATCCCATCTTATGTTATAGGAAGGGTCTCAGGTTTGGTATTAGAAGCATTGAGATATCACATCTCATGCTATAGGAAGGGTCTCAGGATTGGAATGGGAAGGACTTGGATATCAGATCTCATGCTATAGGGAGGGTCTCACGTTTGGAAAGGGAAGGAGTTGGATATCACATTTCATGTTAGAGGTAGGATCTCAGGTTTGGTATTAGAGGCATTGAGATATCACATCTCATGCTATCAGAAGGGCCTCAGGATTGGAATGGGAAGGAGTTGGAAATCACATCTCATGCTAAAGGGAGGGTCTCAGGTTTGGAAGGGGAAGGATTTGGATATCACATCTCATGTTAGAGGAAGGATCTCAGGTTTGGTATTAGAGGCATTGAGATATCACATCTCATGCTAAAGGGAGGGTCTCAGGTTTGGAAGGCGAAGGATTTGGATATCACCTCTTATTATAGGAAGGATCACAAGTTTGGTATTAGAAGCATTGAGATATCACATCTCATGCTATCGGAAGTGTCTCAGGATTGGAATGGGAAGGAATTGGATATCACATCTCGTGCTATAGGATGGGTCTCAGGTTTGGAATGGGAAGGAGTTGGATATCACATCTCATGTTATAGGAAGAGTCTCAGGTTTGGTATAAGCATTGAGATATCACATCTCTGCTATCGGAGGTGTCTCAGGATTGGGATGGGAAGGAATTGGATATCACATCTCATGCTATAGGAAGGGTATCAGGTTTGGAACGGGAAGGAGTTGGATATCCCATCTCATGTTATAGGACGGGTCTCAGGTTTGATATTAGAAGCATTGAGATATCACATCGCATGCTGTAGGAAGGGTCTCAGGTTTGGAATGGGAAGGATTTGGATATCACATTTCATGCTATAGGAAGGGTCTCAGGTTTGGAACGGGAAGGAGTCGGATATCACATCTCATGTTATAGGAAGAGTCTCAGGTTTGGTATAAGCATTGAGATATCACATCTCTGCTATCGGAGGTGTCTCAGGATTGGGATGGGAAGGAATTGGATATCACATCTCATGCTATAGGAAGGGTATCAGGTTTGGAACGGGAAGGAGTTGGATATCCCATCTCATGTTATAGGACGGGTCTCAGGTTTGATATTAGAAGCATTGAGATATCACATCGCATGCTGTAGGAAGGGTCTCAGGTTTGGAATGGGAAGGATTTGGATATCACATTTCATGTCATATGAAGGATCTCAGGTTTGGTATTAGAAGCATTGATATATCACATCTCATGCTATAGGAATGGTCTCAGGATTGGAATGGGTAGGAGTTGGATATTACATTCTTGCTATAGGAAGGGTCTCATGTTTGGAATGGGAAGGAGTTGGATATCACATATGCTATAGGAAGTGTCTCAGGTTTGGAACGGGAATGAGTTGGATATCACATCTCATGTTATAGGAAGGGTCTCAGGTTTGTTATAAGCATTGAGATATCACATATCTGCTATCGGAAGTGGCTCAGGATTGGAATGGGAAGGAGTTGGATATCCCATCTCATGTTATAGGACGGGTCTCTGGTTTGGTATAAGCATTGAGATATCACATCTCATGCTATAGGAAGGGTCTCAGGATTGGAATGGGAAGGATTTGGATATCACATCTCATGCTATAGGAAGGGTCTCAGGTTTGGTATACACATGGAGATATCACTTCTCATGCTATAGGAAGGGTCTCAGGATTGGAATGGGAAGGAGTTGGATATCACATCTCATGCTATAGGAAGGGTCTCAGGTTTGGTATAAGCATGGATATATCACTTCTCATGCTATAGGAAGGGTCTCAGGATTGGAATGGGAAGGAGTTGGATATCACATCTCATGTTATAGGAAGGATCTCAGGTTTGGTATTAGAAGCATTGAGATATCACATCTCATGCTATCGGAGGTGTCTCAGGATTGGGATGGGAAGGAATTGGATATCACATCTCATGCTATAGGAAGGGTATCAGGTTTGGAACGGGAAGGAGTTGGATATCCCATCTCATGTTATAGGACGGGTCTCAGGTTTGATATTAGAAGCATTGAGATATCACATCGCATGCTGTAGGAAGGGTATCAGGTTTGGAATGGGAAGGATTTGAATATCACATTTCATGTCATAGGAAGGATCTCAGGTTTGGTATTAGAAGCATTGATATATCACATCTCATGCTATAGGAATGGTCTCAGGATTGGAATGGGTAGGAGTTGGATATTACATTCTTGCTATAGGAAGGATCTCATGTTTGGAATGGGAAGGAGTTGGATATCACATATGCTATAGGAAGTGTCTCAGGTTTGGAACGATAATGAGTTGGATATCACATCTCATGTTATAGGAAGGGTCTCAGGTTTGGTATAAGCATTGAGATATCACATCTCTGCTATCGGAAGTGGCTCAGGATTGGAATGGGAAGGAGTTGGATATCCCATCTCATGTTATAGGACGGGTCTCTGGTTTGGTATAAGCATTGAGATATCACATCTCATGCTATAGGAAGGGTCTCAGGATTGGAATGGGAAGGATTTGGATATCACATCTCATGCTATAGGAAGGGTCTCAGGTTTGGTATACACATGGAGATATCACTTCTCATGCTATAGGAAGGGTCTCAGGATTGGAATGGGAAGGAGTTGGATATCACATCTCATGCTATAGGAAGGGTCTCAGGTTTGGTATAAGCATGGAGATATCACTTCTCATGCTATAGGAAGGGTCTCAGGATTGGAATGGGAAGGAGTTGGATATCACATCTCATGTTATAGGAAGGATCTCAGGTTTGGTATTAGAAGCATTGAGATATCACATCTCATGCTATCGGAAGGGTCTCAGGATTGGAATGGGAAGGAGTTGGATATCACATCTCATGCTATAGGAAGGGTCTCAGGTTTGGAACGGGAAGGAGTCGGATATCACATCTCATGTTATAGGAAGAGTCTCAGGTTTGGTATAAGCATTGCGATATCACATCTCTGCTATCGGAGGTGTCTCAGGATTGGGATGGGAAGGAATTGGATATCACATCTCATGCTATAGGAAGGGTATCAGGTGTGGAACGGGAAGGAGTTGGATATCCCATCTCATGTTATAGGACGGGTCTCAGGTTTGATATTAGAAGCATTGAGATATCACATCGCATGCTGTAGGAAGGGTCTCAGGTTTGGAATGGGAAGGATTAGGATATCACATTTCATGTCATAGGAAGGATCTCAGGTTTGTTATTAGAAGCATTGATATATCACATCTCATGCTATAGGAATGGTCTCAGGATTGGAATGGTTAGGAGTTGGATATTACATTCTTGCTATAGGAAGGGTCTCATGTTTGGAATGGGAAGGAGTTGGATATCACATATGCTATAGGAAGTGTCTCAGGTTTGGAATGGGAATGAGTTGGATATCACATCTCATGTTATAGGAAGGGTCTCAGTTTTGGTATAAGCATTGAGATATCACATCTCTGTTATCGGAAGTGGCTCAGGATTGGAATGGGAAGGAGTTGGATATCCCATCTCATGTTATAGGACGGGTCTCTGGTTTGGTATAAGCATTGGGATATCACATCTCATGCTATAGGAAGGGTCTCAGGATTCGAATGGGAAGGATTTGGATATCACATCTCATGCTATAGGAAGGGTCTCAGGTTTGGTATACGCATGGAGATATCACTTCTCATGCTATAGGAAGGGTCTCAGGATTGGAATGGGAAGGAGTTGGATATCACATCTCATGTTATAGGAAGGATCTCAGGTTTGGTATTAGAAGCATTGAGATATCACATCTCATGCTATCAGAAGGGTCTCAGGATTGGAATGGGAAGGAGTTGGATATCACATCTCATGCTAAAGGGAGGGTCTCAGGTTTGGAAGGGGAAGGATTTGGATATCACATCTCATGTTATCGGAAGGATCTCAGGTTTGGTATTAGAAGTATTGAGATGTCATATCTCATGCTATAGGAAGGGTCTCAGGACTGGAATGGGAAGGAGTTGGATATCACATCTCATGCTAAAGGAAGGGTCTCAGGTTTGGTAGAAGCATTGAGATATCACATCTCATGCTATAGGAAGGG
This sequence comes from Ambystoma mexicanum, assembly GCF_040938575.1. Classification (NCBI taxonomy): domain Eukaryota; kingdom Metazoa; phylum Chordata; class Amphibia; order Caudata; family Ambystomatidae; genus Ambystoma; species Ambystoma mexicanum. The sequence goes on from NC_090934.1 coordinate 1,153,239,274, forward strand.
TCTCAGGATTGGAATGGGAAGGACTTAGATATCACATATCATGCTATAGGGAGGGTCTCAGTTTTGATATTAGAAGCATTGAGATATCACATCTCATGCTATCGGAAGTGTCTCAGGATTGGAATGGGAAGGAGCTGGATATCACATCTCATGCTAAAGGAAGGGTCTCAGGTTTGGAACGGGAAGGAGTTGGATATCACATCTCATGTTATAGGAAGGGTCTCAGGTGTGGTATAAGCATTGAGATATCATATCTCTGCTATCGGAAGTGTCTCAGGATTGGAATGGGAAGGAGTTGGATATCCCATCTCATGCTATAGATAGGCTCTCAGGTTTGGAAAGGGAAGGAGTTGGATATCACATCTCATGCTATAGGAAGGGTCTCAGGATTGGAATGGGAAGTAGTTGGATATCACATCTCATGCTATACGAAGGGTCTTTGGTTTGGTATAAGCATTGAGATATCACATCTCATGCTATAGGACGGGTCTCAGGATTGGAATGGAAGGAGTTGGATATCACATCTCATGCTATAGGAAGGGTCTCAGGATTGGAATGGGAAGGAGTTGGATATCACATCTCATGCTATCGGAAGGGTCTCAGGTTTGGTATTAGAAGCATTGAGATATCACATCTCATGCTATAGGAAGGGTCTCAGGATTGGAATGGGAAGGACTTGGATATCACATCTCATGCTATAGATAGGCTCTCAGGTTTGGAAAGGGAAGGAGTTGTATATCACATCTCATGCCATAGGAAGGGTCTCAGGATTGGAATGGGAAGTAGTTGGATATCACATCTCATGCTATAGGAAGGGTCTCAGGTTTGGTATAAGCATTGAGATATCACATCTCATGCTATAGGACGGATCTCAGGATTGGAATGGAAGGAGTTGGATATCACATCTCATGTTATAGGAAGGATCTCAGGTTTGGTATTAGAAGCATTGAGACATCACATCTCATGCTATAGGAAGGGTCTCAGGATTGGAATGGGAAGGAGTTGGATATCACATCTCATGCTATAGGAAGGGTCTCAGGTTTGGTATAAGCATTGAGATATCACATCTCATGCTATAGAAAGGGTCTCAGGATTGGAATGGGAAGGAGTTGTATATGACATCTCATGCCGTAGGAAGGGTCTCAGGTTTGGTATAAGCATTGAGATATCACTTCTCATGCTATAGGAAGTGTCTCAGGATTGGAATTGGAAGGAGTTGGATATCACATCTCATGTTATAGGAAGGATCTCAGGTTTGGTATTAGAAGCATTGAGACATCACATATCATGCTATAGGAAGGGTCTCAGGATTGGAATGGGAAGGAGTTGGATATCACATCTCATGATAAAGGGAGGGTCTCAGGTTTGGAAGGGGAAGGATTTGGATATTACATCTCGTGTTATAGGAATGATCTCAGGTTTGGTATTAGAAGCATTGAGATATCACATCTCATGCTATCGGAAGGATCTCAGGTTTGGTGTTAGAAGCATTGAGATATCAAATCTCATGCTATAGGAAGGGTCTCAGGATTGGAATGGGAAGGAGTTGGATATCACATCTCATGCTATAGGAAGGGTCTCAGGATTGGAATGGGAAGGAGTTGTATATGACATCTCATGCCACAGGAAGGGTCTCAGGTTTGGTATAAGCATTGAGATATCACATCTCTGCTATCGGAAGGGTCTCAGGATTGGAATGGGAAGGAGTTGGATATCCTATCTTATGTTATAGGAAGGGTCTCAGGTTTGGTATTAGAAGCATTGAGATATCACATCTCATGCTATAGGAAGGGTCTCAGGATTGGAATGGGAAGGACTTGGATATCAGATCTCATGCTATAGGGAGGGTCTCACGTTTGGAAAGGGAAGGAGTTGGATATCACATTTCATGTTAGAGGTAGGATCTCAGGTTTGGTATTAGAGGCATTGAGATATCACATCTCATGCTATCAGAAGGGTCTCAGGATTGGAATGGGAAGGAGTTGGAAATCACATCTCATGCTAAAGGGAGGGTCTCAGGTTTGGAAGGGGAAGGATTTGGATATCACATCTCATGTTAGAGGAAGGATCTCAGGTTTGGTATTAGAGGCATTGAGATATCACATCTCATGCTAAAGGGAGGGTCTCAGGTTTGGAAGGCGAAGGATTTGGATATCACCTCTTATTATAGGAAGGATCACAAGTTTGGTATTAGAAGCATTGAGATATCACATCTCATGCTATCGGAAGTGTCTCAGGATTGGAATGGGAAGGAATTGGATATCACATCTCGTGCTATAGGATGGGTCTCAGGTTTGGAACGGGAAGGAGTTGGTTATCACATCTCATGTTATAGGAAGAGTCTCAGGTTTGGTATAAGCATTGAGATATCACATCTCTGCTATCGGAGGTGTCTCAGGATTGGGATGGGAAGGAATTGGATATCACATCTCATGCTATAGGAAGGGTATCAGGTTTGGAACGGGAAGGAGTTGGATATCCCATCTCATGTTATAGGACGGGTCTCAGGTTTGATATTAGAAGCATTGAGATATCACATCGCATTCTGTAGGAAGGGTCTCAGGTTTGGAATGGGAAGGATTTGGATATCACATTTCATGCTATAGGAAGGGTCTCAGGTTTGGAACGGGAAGGAGTCGGATATCACATCTCATGTTATAGGAAGAGTCTCAGGTTTGGTATAAGCATTGAGATATCACATCTCTGCTATCGGAGGTGTCTCAGGATTGGGATGGGAAGGAATTGGATATCACATCTCATGCTATAGGAAGGGTATCAGGTTTGGAACGGGAAGGAGTTGGATATCCCATCTCATGTTATAGGACGGGTCTCAGGTTTGATATTAGAAGCATTGAGATATCACATCGCATGCTGTAGGAAGGGTCTCAGGTTTGGAATGGGAAGGATTTGGATATCACATTTCATGTCATATGAAGGATCTCAGGTTTGGTATTAGAAGCATTGATATATCACATCTCATGCTATAGGAATGGTCTCAGGATTGGAATGGGTAGGAGTTGGATATTACATTCTTGCTATAGGAAGGGTCTCATGTTTGGAATGGGAAGGAGTTGGATATCACATATGCTATAGGAAGTGTCTCAGGTTTGGAACGGGAATGAGTTGGATATCACATCTCATGTTATAGGAAGGGTCTCAGGTTTGGTATAAGCATTGAGATATCACATATCTGCTATCGGAAGTGGCTCAGGATTGGAATGGGAAGGAGTTGGATATCCCATCTCATGTTATAGGACGGGTCTCTGGTTTGGTATAAGCATTGAGATATCACATCTCATGCTATAGGAAGGGTCTCAGGATTGGAATGGGAAGGATTTGGATATCACATCTCATGCTATAGGAAGGGTCTCAGGTTTGGTATACACATGGAGATATCACTTCTCATGCTATAGGAAGGGTCTCAGGATTGGAATGGGAAGGAGTTGGATATCACATCTCATGCTATAGGAAGGGTCTCAGGTTTGGTATAAGCATGGATATATCACTTCTCATGCTATAGGAAGGGTCTCAGGATTGGAATGGGAAGGAGTTGGATATCACATCTCATGTTATAGGAAGGATCTCAGGTTTGGTATTAGAAGCATTGAGATATCACATCTCATGCTATCGGAGGTGTCTCAGGATTGGGATGGGAAGGAATTGGATATCACATCTCATGCTATAGGAAGGGTATCAGGTTTGGAACGGGAAGGAGTTGGATATCCCATCTCATGTTATAGGACGGGTCTCAGGTTTGATATTAGAAGCATTGAGATATCACATCGCATGCTGTAGGAAGGGTATCAGGTTTGGAATGGGAAGGATTTGAATATCACATTTCATGTCATAGGAAGGATCTCAGGTTTGGTATTAGAAGCATTGATATATCACATCTCATGCTATAGGAATGGTCTCAGGATTGGAATGGGTAGGAGTTGGATATTACATTCTTGCTATAGGAAGGATCTCATGTTTGGAATGGGAAGGAGTTGGATATCACATATGCTATAGGAAGTGTCTCAGGTTTGGAACGATAATGAGTTGGATATCACATCTCATGTTATAGGAAGGGTCTCAGGTTTGGTATAAGCATTGAGATATCACATCTCTGCTATCGGAAGTGGCTCAGGATTGGAATGGGAAGGAGTTGGATATCCCATCTCATGTTATAGGACGGGTCTCTGGTTTGGTATAAGCATTGAGATATCACATCTCATGCTATAGGAAGGGTCTCAGGATTGGAATGGGAAGGATTTGGATATCACATCTCATGCTATAGGAAGGGTCTCAGGTTTGGTATACACATGGAGATATCACTTCTCATGCTATAGGAAGGGTCTCAGGATTGGAATGGGAAGGAGTTGGATATCACATCTCATGCTATAGGAAGGGTCTCAGGTTTGGTATAAGCATGGAGATATCACTTCTCATGCTATAGGAAGGGTCTCAGGATTGGAATGGGAAGGAGTTGGATATCACATCTCATGTTATAGGAAGGATCTCAGGTTTGGTATTAGAAGCATTGAGATATCACATCTCATGCTATCGGAAGGGTCTCAGGATTGGAATGGGAAGGAGTTGGATATCACATCTCATGCTATAGGAAGGGTCTCAGGTTTGGAACGGGAAGGAGTCGGATATCACATCTCATGTTATAGGAAGAGTCTCAGGTTTGGTATAAGCATTGCGATATCACATCTCTGCTATCGGAGGTGTCTCAGGATTGGGATGGGAAGGAATTGGATATCACATCTCATGCTATAGGAAGGGTATCAGGTGTGGAACGGGAAGGAGTTGGATATCCCATCTCATGTTATAGGACGGGTCTCAGGTTTGATATTAGAAGCATTGAGATATCACATCGCATGCTGTAGGAAGGGTCTCAGGTTTGGAATGGGAAGGATTAGGATATCACATTTCATGTCATAGGAAGGATCTCAGGTTTGTTATTAGAAGCATTGATATATCACATCTCATGCTATAGGAATGGTCTCAGGATTGGAATGGTTAGGAGTTGGATATTACATTCTTGCTATAGGAAGGGTCTCATGTTTGGAATGGGAAGGAGTTGGATATCACATATGCTATAGGAAGTGTCTCAGGTTTGGAATGGGAATGAGTTGGATATCACATCTCATGTTATAGGAAGGGTCTCAGTTTTGGTATAAGCATTGAGATATCACATCTCTGTTATCGGAAGTGGCTCAGGATTGGAATGGGAAGGAGTTGGATATCCCATCTCATGTTATAGGACGGGTCTCTGGTTTGGTATAAGCATTGAGATATCACATCTCATGCTATAGGAAGGGTCTCAGGATTCGAATGGGAAGGATTTGGATATCACATCTCATGCTATAGGAAGGGTCTCAGGTTTGGTATACGCATGGAGATATCACTTCTCATGCTATAGGAAGGGTCTCAGGATTGGAATGGGAAGGAGTTGGATATCACATCTCATGTTATAGGAAGGATCTCAGGTTTGGTATTAGAAGCATTGAGATATCACATCTCATGCTATCAGAAGGGTCTCAGGATTGGAATGGGAAGGAGTTGGATATCACATCTCATGCTATAGGAAGGGTCTCAGGTTTGGTATACGCATGGAGATATCACTTCTCATGCTATAGGAAGGGTCTCAGGATTGGAATGGGAAGGAGTTGGATATCACATCTCATGTTATAGGAAGGATCTCAGGTTTGGTATTAGAAGCATTGAGATATCACATCTCATGCTATCAGAAGGGTCTCAGGATTGGAATGGGAAGGAGTTGGATATCACATCTCATGCTAAAGGGAGGGTCTCAGGTTTGGAAGGGGAAGGATTTGGATATCACATCTCATGTTATCGGAAGGATCTCAGGTTTGGTATTAGAAGTATTGAGATGTCATATCTCATGCTATAGGAAGGGTCTCAGGACTGGAATGGGAAGGAGTTGGATATCACATCTCATGCTAAAGGAAGGGTCTCAGGTTTGGTAGAAGCATTGAGATATCACATCTCATGCTATAGGAAGGGTCTCAGGATTGGAATGGGAAGGACTTAGATATCACATATCATGCTATAGGGAGGGTCTCAGTTTTGATATTAGAAGCATTGAGATATCACATCTCATGCTATCGGAAGTGTCTCAGGATTGGAATGGGAAGGAGCTGGATATCACATCTCATGCTAAAGGAAGGGTCTCAGGTTTGGAACGGGAAGGAGTTGGATATCACATCTCATGTTATAGGAAGGGTCTCAGGTGTGGTATAAGCATTGAGATATCATATCTCTGCTATCGGAAGTGTCTCAGGATTGGAATGGGAAGGAGTTGGATATCCCATCTCATGCTATAGATAGGCTCTCAGGTTTGGAAAGGGAAGGAGTTGGATATCACATCTCATGCTATAGGAAGGGTCTCAGGATTGGAATGGGAAGTAGTTGGATATCACATCTCATGCTATACGAAGGGTCTTTGGTTTGGTATAAGCATTGAGATATCACATCTCATGCTATAGGACGGGTCTCAGGATTGGAATGGAAGGAGTTGGATATCACATCTCATGCTATAGGAAGGGTCTCAGGATTGGAATGGGAAGGACTTGGATATCACATCTCATGCTATAGATAGGCTCTCAGGTTTGGAAAGGGAAGGAGTTGTATATCACATCTCATGCCATAGGAAGGGTCTCAGGATTGGAATGGGAAGTAGTTGGATATCACATCTCATGCTATAGGAAGGGTCTCAGGTTTGGTATAAGCATTGAGATATCACATCTCATGCTATAGGACGGATCTCAGGATTGGAATGGAAGGAGTTGGATATCACATCTCATGTTATAGGAAGGATCTCAGGTTTGGTATTAGAAGCATTGAGACATCACATCTCATGCTATAGGAAGGGTCTCAGGATTGGAATGGGAAGGAGTTGGATATCACATCTCATGCTATAGGAAGGGTCTCAGGTTTGGTATAAGCATTGAGATATCACATCTCATGCTATAGAAAGGGTCTCAGGATTGGAATGGGAAGGAGTTGTATATGACATCTCATGCCGTAGGAAGGGTCTCAGGTTTGGTATAAGCATTGAGATATCACTTCTCATGCTATAGGAAGTGTCTCAGGATTGGAATTGGAAGGAGTTGGATATCACATCTCATGTTATAGGAAGGATCTCAGGTTTGGTATTAGAAGCATTGAGACATCACATATCATGCTATAGGAAGGGTCTCAGGATTGGAATGGGAAGGAGTTGGATATCACATCTCATGATAAAGGGAGGGTCTCAGGTTTGGAAGGGGAAGGATTTGGATATTACATCTCGTGTTATAGGAATGATCTCAGGTTTGGTATTAGAAGCATTGAGATATCACATCTCATGCTATCGGAAGGATCTCAGGTTTGGTGTTAGAAGCATTGAGATATCAAATCTCATGCTATAGGAAGGGTCTCAGGATTGGAATGGGAAGGAGTTGGATATCACATCTCATGCTATAGGAAGGGTCTCAGGATTGGAATGGGAAGGAGTTGTATATGACATCTCATGCCACAGGAAGGGTCTCAGGTTTGGTATAAGCATTGAGATATCACATCTCTGCTATCGGAAGGGTCTCAGGATTGGAATGGGAAGGAGTTGGATATCCCATCTTATGTTATAGGAAGGGTCTCAGGTTTGGTATTAGAAGCATTGAGATATCACATCTCATGCTATAGGAAGGGTCTCAGGATTGGAATGGGAAGGACTTGGATATCAGATCTCATGCTATAGGGAGGGTCTCACGTTTGGAAAGGGAAGGAGTTGGATATCACATTTCATGTTAGAGGTAGGATCTCAGGTTTGGTATTAGAGGCATTGAGATATCACATCTCATGCTATCAGAAGGGTCTCAGGATTGGAATGGGAAGGAGTTGGAAATCACATCTCATGCTAAAGGGAGGGTCTCAGGTTTGGAAGGGGAAGGATTTGGATATCACATCTCATGTTAGAGGAAGGATCTCAGGTTTGGTATTAGAGGCATTGAGATATCACATCTCATGCTAAAGGGAGGGTCTCAGGTTTGGAAGGCGAAGGATTTGGATATCACCTCTTATTATAGGAAGGATCACAAGTTTGGTATTAGAAGCATTGAGATATCACATCTCATGCTATCGGAAGTGTCTCAGGATTGGAATGGGAAGGAATTGGATATCACATCTCGTGCTATAGGATGGGTCTCAGGTTTGGAACGGGAAGGAGTTGGATATCACATCTCATGTTATAGGAAGAGTCTCAGGTTTGGTATAAGCATTGAGATATCACATCTCTGCTATCGGAGGTGTCTCAGGATTGGGATGGGAAGGAATTGGATATCACATCTCATGCTATAGGAAGGGTATCAGGTTTGGAACGGGAAGGAGTTGGATATCCCATCTCATGTTATAGGACGGGTCTCAGGTTTGATATTAGAAGCATTGAGATATCACATCGCATGCTGTAGGAAGGGTCTCAGGTTTGGAATGGGAAGGATTTGGATATCACATTTCATGTCATAGGAAGGATCTCAGGTTTGGTATTAGAAGCATTGATATATCACATCTCATGCTATAGGAATGGTCTCAGGATTGGAATGGGTAGGAGTTGGATATTACATTCTTGCTATAGGAAGGGTCTCATGTTTGGAATGGGAAGGAGTTGGATATCACATATGCTATAGGAAGTGTCTCAGGTTTGGAACGGGAATGAGTTGGATATCACATCTCATGTTATAGGAAGGGTCTCAGGTTTGGTATAAGCATTGAGATATCACATCTCTGCTATCGGAAGTGGCTCAGGATTGAAATGGGAAGGAGTTGGATATCCCATCTCATGTTATAGGACGGGTCTCTGGTTTGGTATAAGCATTGAGATATCACATCTCATGCTATAGGAAGGGTCTCAGGATTGGAATGGGAAGGATTTGGATATCACATCTCATGCTATAGGAAGGGTCTCAGGTTTGGTATACGCATGGCGATATCACTTCTCATGCTATAGGAAGGGTCTCAGGATTGGAATGGGAAGGAGTTGAATATCACATCTCATGTTATAGGAAGGATCTCAGGTTTGGTATTAGAAGCATTGAGATATCACATCTCATGCTATCAGAAGGGTCCCAGGATTGGAATGGGAAGGAGTTGGATATCACGTCTCATGCTAAAGGGAGGGTCTCAGGTTTGGAAGCGGAAGGATTTGGATATCACATCTCATGTTATCGGAAGGATCTCAGGTTTGGTATTAGAAGTATTGAGATATCATATCTCATGCTATAGGAAGGGTCTCAGGACTGGAATGGGAAGGAGTTGGATATCACATCTCATGCTAAAGGAAGGGTCTCAGGTTTGGTAGAAGCATTGAGATATCACATCTCATGCTATAGGAAGGGTCTCAGGATTGGAATGGCAAGGACTTAGATATCACATATCATGCTATAGGGAGGGTCTCAGTTTTGATATTAGAAGCATTGAGATATCACATCTCATGCTATCGGAAGTGTCTCAGGATTGGAATGGGAAGGAGCTGGATATCACATCTCATGCTAAAGGAAGGGGCTCAGGTTTGGAACGGGAAGGAGTTGGATATCACATCTCATGTTATAGGAAGGGTCTCAGGTTTGGTATAAGCATTGAGATATCACATCTCTGCTATCGGAAGTGTCTCAGGATTGGAATGGGAAGGAGTTGGATATCCCATCTCATGTTATAGGACGGGTCTCAGGTTTGTTATTAGAATCATTGAGATATCATATTGCATGCTGTAGGAAGGGTCTAAGGATTGGAATGGGAAGGACTTGGATATCACATCTCATGCTATAGATAGGCTCTCAGGTTTGGAACGGGAAGGAGTTGGATATCACATTTCATGTTAGAGGAAGGATCTCAGGTTTGGTATTAGAAGCATTGAGATATCACATCTCATGCTATAGGAAGGGTCTCAGGATTGGAATGGGAAGGACTTGGATATCACATCTCATGCTATAGATAGGCTCTCAGGTTTGGAAAGGGAAGGAGTTGGATATCACATCTCATGCTATAGGAAGGGTCTCAGGATTGGAATGGGAAGTAGTTGGATATAACATCTCATGCTATAGGAAGGGTCTCAGGGTTGGAATGGGAAGGAGTTGGATATCACATCTCATGCTATAGGAAGATTCTCAGGTTTGGTATAAGCATTGAGATATCACATCTCATGCTATAGGAAGGGTCTCAGGATTGGATTGGGAAGGAGTTGGATATCACATCTCATGTTATAGGAAGGATCTCAGGTTTGGTATTAGAAGCACTGAGACATCACATCTCATGCTATAGGAAGGGTCTCAGGATTGGAATGGGAAGGAGTTGGATATCACATCTCATGCTATAGGAAGGGTCTCAGGTTTGGTATAAGCATTGAGATATCACATCTCATGCTATAGGAAGTGTCTCAGGATTGGAATGGGAAGGAATTGGATATCACATCTCATGTTATAGGAAGGATCTCAGGTTTGGTATAAGCATTGAGATATCACATCTCTGCTATCGGAGAGGTCTCAGGATTGGAATGGGAAGGAGTTGGATATTCCCATCTCATGTTATAGTAAGGGTCTCATGTTTGGTATTAGAAGCATTGAGATATCACATCTCATGCTATAGGAAGGGTCTCAGGATTGGAATGGGAAGGACTTGGATATCACATCTCATTAATAGGGAGGGTCTCAAGTTTGATATTAGAAGCATTGAGATATCACATCTCATGATATCGGAAGGGTCTCAGGATTGGAATGGAAGGAGTTGGATATCACATCTCATGATAAACGAAGGGTCTAAGGTTTGGAAGGGGAAGGATTTGGATATCACATCTCATGTTATAGGACGGGTCTCAGGTTTGGTATTAGAACCTTTGAGATATCAAGTCTCATGGTATAGGAAGGGTCTCAGAATTGGAATGGGAAGGAGTTGGATATCACATCTCAAGCTATAGGAAGGGTCTCAGGATTGGAATGGGAAGGACTTGGATATCACATCTCATGCTATAGGAAGTCTCTCAGGTTTGGAAAGGGAAAGAGTTGGATATCACATTTCATGTTAGAGGTAGGATCTCAGGTTTGGTATTAGAGGCATTGAGATATCACATATCATGCTAACAGAAGGGTCTCAGGAATGGAATGGGAAGGAGTTGGATATCACATCTCATGCTAAAGGAAGGGTCTCAGGTTTGGAAGGGGAAGGATTTGGATATCACATCTCATGTTATAGGAAGGATCTCAGGTTTGGTATTAGAAGCATTGAGATGTCACATCTCATGCTATCGGAAGGATCTCAGGTTTGGTATTAGAAGCATTGAGATATCACATCTCATGCTATCAGAAGGGTCTCAGGATTGGAATGGGAAGGAGTTGGATATTACATCTCATGCTAAAGGGAGGGTCTCAGGTTTGGAAGGGGAAGGATTTGGATATCACATCTCATGTTATCAGAAGGATCTCAGGTTTGGTATTAGAAGTATTGAGATATCATATCTCATGCTATAGGAAGGGTCTCAGGACTGGAATGGCAAGGAGTTGGATATCACATCTCATGCTAAAGGGAGGGTCTCAGTTTTGATATTAGAAGCATTGAGATATCACATCTCATGCTATCGGAAGTGTCTCAGGATTGGAATGGGAAGGAGCTGGATATCGCATCTCATGCTAAAGGAAGAGTCTCAGGTTTGGAACGGGAAGGAGTTGGATATCACATCTCATGTTATAAGAAGGGTCTCAGGTTTGGTATAAGCATTGAGATATCACATCTCTGCTATCGGAAGTGTCTCAGGATTGGAATGGGAAGGAGTTGGATATCCCATCTCATGTTATAGGACGGGTCTCAGGTTTGTTATTAGAATCATTGAGATATCATATTGCATGCTGTAGGAAGGGTCTAAGGATTGGAATGGGAAGTACTTGGATATCACATCTCATGCTACAGATAGGCTCTCAGGTTTGGAATGGGAAGGAGTTGGATATCACATTTCATGTTAGAGGAAGGATCTCAGGTTTGGTATTCGAAGCATTGAGATATCACATCTCATGCTATAGGAAGGGTCTCAGGATTGGAATGGGAAGGACTTAGATATCACATCTCATGCTATAGATAGGCTCTCAGGTTTGGAAAGGGAAGGAGTTGGATATCACATTTCATGCTATAGGAAGGGTCTCAGGATTGGAATGGGAAGTAGTTGGATATCACATCTCATGCTATAGGAAGGGTCTCAGGTTTGGTATAAGCATTGAGATATCACATCTCATGCTATAGGACGGATCTCAGGATTGGAATGGAAGGAGTTGGATATCACATCTCATGCTATAGGAAGGGTCTCAGGTTTGGTATAAGCATTGAGATATCACATCTCATGCTATAGGACGGATCTCAGGATTGGAATGGAAGGAGTTGGATATCACATCTCATGTTATAGGAAGGATCTAAGGTTTGGTATTAGAAGCATTGAGACATCACATCTCATGCTATAGGAAGGGTCTCAGGATTGGAATGGGAAGGAGTTGGATATCACATCTCATGCTAATGGATGGGTCTCAGGTTTGGTATAAGCATTGAGATATCACATTTCATGCTATAGGAAGGGTCTCAGGATTGGAATGGGAAGGAGTTGGATATCACATCTCATGCTAAAGGGAGGGTCTCAGGTTTGGAATGGGAAGGAGTTGGATATCACATCTCATGCTAATGGATGGGTCTCAGGTTTGGTATAAGCATTGAGATATCACATTTCATGCTATAGGAAGGGTCTCAGGATTGGAATGGGAAGGAGTTGGATATCACATCTCATGCTAATGGATGGGTCTCAGGTTTGGTATAAGCATTGAGATATCACATTTCATGCTATAGGAAGGGTCTCAGGATTGGAATGGGAAGGAGTTGGATATCACATCTCATGCTATCGGAAGGATCTCAGGTTTGGTGTTAGAAGCATTGAGATATCAAATCTCATGCTATAGGAAGGGTCTCAGGATTGGAATGGGAAGGAGTTGGATATCACATCTCATGCTATAGGAAGGGTCTCAGGATTGGAATGGGAAGGAGTTGTATATGACATCTCATGCCACAGAAAGGGTCTCAGGTTTGGTATAAGCATTGAGATATCACATCTCTGCTATCGGAAGGGTCTCAGGATTGGAATGGGAAGGAGTTGGATATCCCATCTTATGTTATAGGAAGGGTCTCAGGTTTGGTATTAGAAGCATTGAGATATCACATCTCATGCTATAGGAAGGGTCTCAGGATTGGAATGGGAAGGACTTGGATATCAGATCTCATGCTATAGGGAGGGTCTCACGTTTGGAAAGGGAAGGAGTTGGATATCACATTTCATGTTAGAGGTAGGATCTCAGGTTTGGTATTAGAGGCATTGAGATATCACATCTCATGCTAAAGGAAGTGTCTCAGGTTTGGAACGGGAATGAGTTGGATATCACATCTCATGTTATAGGAAGGGTCTCAGCTTTGGTATAAGCATTGAGATATCACATCTCTGCTATCGGAAGTGGCTCAGGATTGGAATGGGAAGGAGTTGGATATCCCATCTCGTTATAGGACGGGTCTCTGGTTTGGTATAAGCATTGAGATATCACATCTCATGCTATAGGAAGGGTCTCAGGATTGGAATGGGAAGGATTTGGATATCACATCTCATGCTATAGGAAGGGTCTCAGGTTTGGCATACGCATGGAGATATCACTTCTCATGCTATAGGAAGGGTCTCAGGATTGGAATGGGAAGGAGTTGAATATCACATCTCATGCTATAGGAAGGGTCTCAGGTTTGGTATAAGCATGGAGATATCACTTCTCATGCTATAGGAAGGGTCTCAGGATTGGAATGGGAAGGAGTTGGATATCACATCTCATGTTATAGGAAGGATCTCAAGTTTGGTATTAGAAGCATTGAGATATCACATCTCATGCTATCAGAAGGGTCCCAGGATTGGAATGGGAAGGAGTTGGATATCACATCTCATGCTAAAGGGAGGGTCTCAGGTTTGGAAGGGGAAGGATTTGGATATCACATCTCATGTTATCGGAAGGATCTCAGGTTTGGTATTAGAAGTATTGAGATATCATATCTCATGCTATAGGAAGGGTCTCAGGACTGGAATGGGAAGGAGTTGGATATCACATCTCATGCTAAAGGAAGGGTCTCAGGTTTGGTAGAAGCATTGAGATATCACATCTCATGCTATAGGAAGGGTCTCAGGATTGGAATGGCAAGGACTTAGATATCACATATCATGCTATAGGGAGGGTCTCAGTTTTGATATTAGAAGCATTGAGATATCACATCTCATGCTATCGGAAGTGTCTCAGGATTGGAATGGGAAGGAGCTGGATATCACATCTCATGCTAAAGGAAGGGTCTCAGGTTTGGAAGGGGAAGGATTTGGATATCACATCTCATGTTAGAGGAAGGATCTCAGGTTTGGTATTAGAGGCATTGAGATATCACATCTCATGCTAAAGGGAGGGTCTCAGGTTTGGAAGGCGAAGGATTTGGATATCACATCTCTTATTATAGGAAGGATCACAAGTTTGGTATTGGAAGCATTGAGATATCACATCTCATGCTATCGGAAGGGTCTCAGGATTGGAATGGGAAGGAATTGGATATCACATCTCATGCTATAGGAAGGGTCTCAGGTTTGGAACGGGAAGGAGTTGGATATCACATCTCATGTTATAGGAAGAGTCTCAGGTTTGGTATAAGCATTGAGATATCACATCTCTGCTATCGGAAGGGTCTCAGGATTGGAATGGGAAGGAGTTGGATATCCCATCTTATGTTATAGGAAGGGTCTCAGGTTTGGTATTAGAAGCATTGAGATATCACATCTCATGCTATAGGAAGGGTGTCAGGATTGGAATGGGAAGGACTTGGATATCAGATCTCATGCTATAGGGAGGGTCTCACGTTTGGAAAGGGAAGGAGTTAGATATCACATTTCATGTTAGAGGTAGGATCTCAGGTTTGGTATTAGAGGCATTGAGATATCACATCTCATGCTATCAGAAGGGTCTCAGGATTGGAATGGGAAGGATTTGGATATCACATCTCATGCTAAAGGGAGGGTCTCAGGTTTGGAAGGGGAAGGATTTGGATATCACATCTCATGTTAGAGGAAGGATCTCAGGTTTGGTATTAGAGGCATTGAGATATCACATCTCATGCTAAAGGGATGGTCTCAGGTTTGGAAGGCGAAGGATTTGGATATCACATCTCTTATTATAGGAAGGATCACAAGTTTGGTATTAGAAGCATTGAGATATCACATCTCATGCTATCGGAAGGGTCTCAGGATTGGAATGGGAAGGAATTGGATATCACATCTCATGCTATAGGAAGGGTCTCAGGTTTGGAACGGGAAGGAGTTGGATATCACATCTCATGTTATAGGAAGAGTCTCAGGTTTGGTATAAGCATTGAGATATCACATCTCTGCTATCGGAGGTGTCTCAGGATTGGGATGGGAAGGAATTGGATATCACATCTCATGCTATAGGAAGGGTATCAGGTTTGGAACGGGAAGGAGTTGGATATCCCATCTCATGTTATAGGACGGGTCTCAGGTTTGATATTAGAAGCATTGAGATATCACATCGCATGCTGTAGGAAGGGTCTCAGGTTTGGAATGGTAAGGATTTGGATATCACATTTCATGTCATAGGAAGGATCTCAGGTTTGGTATTAGAAGCATTGATATATCACATCTCATGCTATAGGAATGGTCTCAGGATTGGAATGGGTAGGAGTTGGATATTACATTCTTGCTATAGGAAGGGTCTCATGTTTGGAATGGGAAGGAGTTGGATATCACATATGCTATAGGAAGTGTCTCAGGTTTGGAACGGGAATGAGTTGGATATCACATCTCATGTTATAGGAAGGGTCTCAGGTTTGGTATAAGCATTGAGATATCACATCTCTGCTATCGGAAGTGGCTCAGGTTTGGAATGGGAAGGAGTTGGATATCCCATCTCATGTTATAGGACGGGTCTCTGGTTTGGTATAAGCATTGAGATATCACATCTCATGCTATAGGAAGGGTCTCAGGATTGGAATGGGAAGGATTTGGATATCACATCTCATGCTATAGGAAGGGTCTCAGGTTTGGTATACGCATGGAGATATCACTTCTCATGCTATAGGAAGGGTCTCAGGATTGGAATGGGAAGGAGTTGAATATCACATCTCATGCTATAGGAAGGGTCTCAGGTTTGGTATAAGCATGGAGATATCACTTCTCATGCTATAGGAAGGGTCTCAGGATTGGAATGGGAAGGAGTTGGATATCACATCTCATGTTATAGGAAGGATCTCAGGTTTGGTATTAGAAGCATTGAGATATCACATCTCATGCTATCAGAAGGGTCCCAGGATTGGAATGGGAAGGAGTTGGATATCACATCTCATGCTAAAGGGAGGGTCTCAGGTTTGGAAGGGGAAGGATTTGGATATCACATCTCATGTTATCGGAAGGATCTCAGGTTTGGTATTAGAAGTATTGAGATATCATATCTCATGCTATAGGAAGGGTCTCAGGACTGGAATGGGAATGAGTTGGATATCACATCTCATGCTAAAGGAAGGGTCTCAGGTTTGGTAGAAGCATTGAGATATCACATCTCATGCTATAGGGAGGGTCCCACGTTTGGAAAGGGAAGGAGTTGGATATCACATTTCATGTTAGAGGTAGGATCTCAGGTTTGGTATTAGAGGCATTGAGATATCACATCTCATGCTATCAGAAGGGTCTCAGGATTGGAATGGGAAGGAGTTGAATATCACATCTCATGCTAAAGGGAGGGTCTCAGGTTTGGAAGGGGAAGGATTTGGATATCACATCTCATGTTAGAGGAAGGATCTCAGGTTTGGTATTAGAGGCATTGAGATATCACATCTCATGCTAAAGGGAGGGTCTCAGGTTTGGAAGGCGAAGGATTTGGATATCACATCTCTTATTATAGGAAGGATCACAAGTTTGGTATTAGAAGCATTGAGATATCACATCTCATGCTATCGGAAGGGTCTCAGGATTGGAATGGGAAGGAATTGGATATCACATCTCATGCTATAGGAAGGGTCTCAGGTTTAGAATGGGAAGGAGTTGGATATCACATCTCATGTTATAGGAAGAGTCTCAGGTTTGGTATAAGCATTGAGATATCACATCTCTGCTATCGGAGGTGTCTTAGTAATGGGATGGGAAGGAATTGGATATCACATCTCATGCTATAGGAAGGGTATCAGGTTTGGAACGGGAAGGAGTTGGATATCCCATCTCATGTTATAGGACGGGTCTCAGGTTTGATATTAGAAGCATTGAGATATCACATCGCATGCTGTAGGAAGGGTCTCAGGTTTGGAATGGGAAGGATTTGGATATCACATTTCATGTCATAGGAAGGATCTCAGGTTTGGTATTAGAAGCATTAATATATCACATCTCATGCTATAGGAATGGTCTCAGGATTGGAATGGGTAGGAGTTGGATATTACATTCTTGCTATAGGAAGGGTCTCATGTTTGGAATGGGAAGGAGTTGGATATCACATATGCTATAGGAAGTGTCTCAGGTTTGGAATGGGAATGAGTTGGATATCACATCTCATGTTATAGGAAGGGTCTCAGGTTTGGTATAAGCATTGAGATATCACATCTCTGCTATCGGAAGTGGCTCAGGATTGAAATGGGAAGGAGTTGGATATCCCATCTCATGTTATAGGACGGGTCCCTGGTTTGGTATAAGCATTGAGATATCACATCTCATGCTATAGGAAGGGTCTCAGGATTGGATTGGGAAGGATTTGGATATCACATCTCATGCTATAGGAAGGGTCTCAGGTTTGGTATACGCATGGAGATATCACTTCTCATGCTATAGGAAGTGTCTCAGGATTGGAATGGGAAGGAGTTGAATATCACATCTCATGCTATAGGAAGGGTCTCAGGTTTGGTATAAGCATGGAGATATCACTTCTCATGCTATAGGAAGGGTCTCAGGATTGGAATGTGAAGGAGTTGGATATCACATCTCATGTTATCGGAAGGATCTCAGGTTTGGTATTAGAAGTATTGAGATATCATATCTCATGCTATAGGAAGGGTCTCAGGACTGGAATGGGAAAGTGTTGGATATCACATCTCATGCTAAAGGAAGGGTCTCAGGTTTGGTAGAAGCATTGAGATATCACATCTCATGCTATAGGAAGGGTCTCAGGATTGGAATGGCAAGGACTTAGATATCACATATCATGCTATAGGGAGGGTCTCAGTTTTGATATTAGAAGCATTGAGATATCACATCTCATGCTATCGGAAGTGTCTCAGGATTGGAATGGGAAGGAGCTGGATATCACATCTCATGCTAAAGGAAGGGGCTCAGGTTTGGAACGGGAAGGAGTTGGATATCACATCTCATGTTATAGGAAGGGTCTCAGGTTTGGTATAAGCATTGAGATATCACATCTCTGCTATCGGAAGTGTCTCAGGATTGGAATGGGAAGGAGTTGGATATCCCATCTCATGTTATAGGACGGGTCTCAGGTTTGTTATTAGAATCATTGAAATATCATATTGCATGCTGTAGGAAGGGTCTAAGGATTGGAATGGGAAGGACTTGGATATCACATCTCATGCTATAGATAGGCTCTCAGGTTTGGAACGGGAAGGAGTTGGATATCACATTTCATGTTAGAGGAAGGATCTCAGGTTTGGTATTAGAAGCATTGAGATATCACATCTCATGCTATAGGAAGTGTCTCAGGATTGGAATGGGAAGGACTTGGATATCACATCTCATGCTATAGATAGGCTCTCAGGTTTGGAAAGGGAAGGAGTTGGATATCACATCTCATGCTATAGGAAGGGTCTCAGGATTGGAATGGGAAGTAGTTGGATATAACATCTCATGCTATAGGAAGGGTCTCAGGATTGGAATGGGAAGGAGTTGGATATCACATCTCATGCTATAGGAAGGGTCTCAGGTTTGGTATAAGCATTGAGATATCACATCTCATGCTATAGGAAGGGTCTCAGGATTGGATTGGGAAGGAGTTGGATATCACATCTCATGTTATAGGAAGGATCTCAAGTTTGGTATTAGAAGCACTGAGACATCACATCTCATGCTATAGGAAGGGTCTCAGGATTGGAATGGGAAGGAGTTGGATATCACATCTCATGCTATATGAAGGGTCTCAGGTTTGGTATAAGCATTGAGATATCACATCTCATGCTATAGGAAGGGTCTCAGGATTGGAATGGGAAGGAGTTGTATATGACATCTCAGGCCATAGGAAGGGTCTCAGGTTTGGTATAAGCATTGAGATATCACATCTCTGCTATCGGAAGGGTCTCAGGATTGGAATGGGAAGGAGTTGGATATCCCATCTCATGTTATAGGAAGAGTCTCAGGTTTGGTATTAGAAGCATTGAGATATCACATCTCATGCTATAGGAAGTGTCTCAGGATTGGAATGGGAAGGACTTGGATATCACATCTCATGCTATAGGGAGGGTCTCAAGTTTGATATAAGAAGCATTGAGATATCACATCTCATGCTATAGGAAGGGTCTCAGGATTGGAATGGGAAGGAGTTGGATATCACATCTCATGCTATAGGAAGGGTCTCAGGTTTGGTATAAGCAGTGAGATATCACATCTCATGCTATAGGAAGTGTCTCAGGATTGGAATGGGAAGGAATTGGATATCACATCTCATGTTATAGGAAGGATCTCAGGTTTGGTATAAGCATTGAGATATCACATCTCTGCTATCGGAGAGGTCTCAGGATTGGAATGGGAAGGAGTTGGATATTCCCATCTCATGTTATAGGAAGGGTCTCATGTTTGGTATTAGAAGCATTGAGATATCACATCTCATGCTATAACAAGGGTCTCAGGATTGGAATGGGAAGGAGTTGGATATCACATCTCATGATAAAGGAAGGGTCTAAGGTTTGGAAGGGGAAGGATTTGGATATCACATCTCATGTTATAGGACGGGTCTCAGGTTTGGTATTAGAACCATTGAGATATCAAGTCTCATGGTATAGGAAGGGTCTCAGAATTGGAATGGGAAGGAGTTGGATATCACATCTCAAGCTTTAGGAAGGGTCTCAGGATTGGAATGGGAAGGACTTGGATATCACATCTCATGATATAGGAAGTCTCTCAGGTTTGGAAAGGGAAAGAGTTGGATATCACATTTCATGTTAGAGGTAGGATCTCAGGTTTGGTATTAGAGGCATTGAGATATCACATATCATGCTATCAGAAGGGTCTCAGGAATGGAATGGGAAGGAGTTGGATATCACATCTCATGCTAAAGGAAGGGTCTCAGGTTTGGAAGGGGAAGGATTTGGATATCACATCTCATGTTATAGGAAGGATCTCAGGTTTGGTATTAGAAGCATTGAGATATCACATCTCATGCTATCGGAAGGATCTCAGGTTTGGTATTAGAAGCCTTGAGATATCACATCTCATGCTATCAGAAGGGTCTCAGGATTGGAATGGGAAGGAGTTGGATATCACATCTCATGCTAAAGGGAGGGTCTCAGGTTTGGAAGGTGAAGGATTTGGATATCACATCTCATGTTATCAGAAGGATCTCAGGTTTGGTATTAGAAGTATTGAGATATCATATCTCATGCTATAGGAAGGGTCTCAGGACTGGAATGGGAAGGAGTTGGATATCACATCTCATGCTAAAGGGAGGGTCTCAGTTTTGATATTAGAAGCATTGAGATATCACATCTCATGCTATCGGAAGTGTCTCAGGATTGGAATGGGAAGGAGCTGGATATCGCATCTCATGCTAAAGGAAGAGTCTCAGGTTTGGAACGGGAAGGAGTTGGATATCACATCTCATGTTATAGGAAGGGTCTCAGGTTTGGTATAAGCATTGAGATATCACATCTCTGCTATCGGAAGTGTCTCAGGATTGGAATGGGAAGGAGTTGGATATCACATCTCATGCTACAGATAGGCTCTCAGGTTTGGAATGGGAAGGAATTGGATATCACATTTCATGTTAGAGGAAGGATCTCAGGTTTGGTATTAGAAGCATTGAGATATCACATCTCATGCTATAGGAAGGGTCTCAGGATTGGAATGGGAAGGACTTAGATATCACATCTCATGCTATAGATAGGCTCTCAGGTTTGGAAAGGGAAGGAGTTGGATATCACATCTCATGCTATAGGAAGGGTCTCAGGATTGGAATGGGAAGTAGTTGGATATCACATCTCATGCTATAGGAAGGGTCTCAGGTTTGGTATAAGCATTGAGATATCACATCTCATGCTATAGGACGGGTCTCAGGATTGGAATGGGAAGGAGTTGGATATCACATCTCATGCTAATGGATGGGTCTCAGGTTTGGTATAAGCATTGAGATATCACATTTCATGCTATAGGAAGGGTCTCAGGATTGGAATGGGAAGGAGTTGGATATCACATCTCATGCTAAAGGGAGGGTCTCAGGTTTGGAAGGGGAAGGATTTTGATATTACATCTCGTGTTATAGGAATGATCTCAGGTTTGGTATTAGAAGCATTGAGATATCACATCTCATGCTATCGGAAGGATCTCAGGTTTGGTGTTAGAAGCATTGAGATATCAAATCTCATGCTATAGGAAGGGTCTCAGGATTGGAATGGGAAGGAGTTGGATATCACATCTCATGCTATAGGAAGGGTCTAGGATTGGAATGGGAAGGAGTTGTATATGACATCTCATGCTACAGGAAGGGTCTCAGGTTTGGTATAAGCATTGAGATATCACATCTCTGCTATCGGAAGGGTCTCAGGATTGGAATGGGAAGGAGTTGGATATCCCATCTTATGTTATAGGAAGGGTCTCAGGTTTGGTATTAGAAGCATTGAGATATCACATCTCATGCTATAGGAAGGGTCTCAGGATTGGAATGGGAAGGACTTGGATATCAGATCTCATGCTATAGGGAGGGTCTCACGTTTGGAAAGGGAAGGAGTTGGATATCACATTTCATGTTAGAGGTAGGATCTCAGGTTTGGTATTAGAGGCATTGAGATATCACATCTCATGCTATCAGAAGGGTCTCAGGATTGGAATGGGAAGGATTTGGATATCACATCTCATGCTAAAGGGAGGGTCTCAGGTTTGGAAGGGGAAGGATTTGGATATCACATCTCATGTTAGAGGAAGGATCTCAGGTTTGGTATTAGAGGCATTGAGATATCACATCTTATGCTAAAGGGAGGGTCTCAGGTTTGGAAGGCGAAGGATTTGGATATCACATCTCTTATTATAGGAAGGATCACAAGTTTGGTATTAGAAGCATTGAGATATCACATCTCATGCTATCGGAAGGGTCTCAGGATTGGAATGGGAAGGAATTGGATATCACATCTCATGCTATAGGAAGGGTCTCAGGTTTGGAACGGGAAGGAGTTGGATATCACATCTCATGCTAAAGGAAGGGTCTCAGGTTTGGAACGGGAAGGAGTTGGATATCACATCTCATGTTATAGGACGGGTCTCAGGTTTGTTATTAGAATCATTGAGATATCATATTGCATGCTGTAGGAAGGGTCTAAGGATTGGAATGGGAAGGAGTTGGATATCACATCTCAAGCTTTAGGAAGGGTCTCAGGATTGGAATGGGAAGGACTTGGATATCACATCTCATGCTATAGATAGGCTCTCAGGTTTGGAAAGGGAAGGAGTTGGATATCACATCTCATGCTATAGGAAGGGTCTCAGGATTGGAATGGGAAGGAGTTGGATATCACATCTCAATCTATAGGAAGGGTCTCAGGTTTGGTATAAGCATTGAGATATCACATCTCATGCTATAGGAAGGGTCTCAGGATTGGATTGGGAAGGAGTTGGATATCACATCTCATGTTATAGGAAGCATCTCAGGTTTGGTATTAGAAGCACTGAGACATCACATCTCATGCTATAGGAAGGGTCTCAGGATTGGAATGGGAAGGAGTTGGATATCACATCTCATGCTATTGGAAGGGTCTCAGGTTTGGTATAAGCATTGAGATATCACATCTCATGCTATAGGAAGGGTCTCAGGATTGGAATGGGAAGGAGTTGTATATGACATCTCATGCCATAGGAAGGGTCTCAGGTTTGGTTTAAGCATTGAGATATCACATCTCTGCTATCGGAAGGGTCTCAGGATTGGAATGGGAAGGAATTGGATATCACATCTCATGCTATAGGAAGGGTCTCAGGTTTGGAACGGGAAGGAGTTGGATATCACATCTCATGTTATAGGAAGAGTCTCAGGTTTGGTATAAGCATTGAGATATCACATCTCTGCTATCGGAGGTGTCTCAGGATTGGGATGGGAAGGAATTGGATATCACATCTCATGCTATAGGAAGGGTATCAGGTTTGGAACGGGAAGGAGTTGGATATCCCATCTCATGTTATAGGACGGGTCTCAGGTTTGATATTAGAAGCATTGAGATATCACATCGCATGCTGTAGGAAGGGTCTCAGGTTTGGAATGGGAAGCATTTGGATATCACATTTCATGTCATAGGAAGGATCTCAGGTTTGGTATTAGAAGCATTGATATATCACATCTCATGTTATAGGAATGGTCTCAGGATTGTAATGGGTAGGAGTTGGATATTACATTCTTGCTATAGGAAGGGTCTCATGTTTGGAATGGGAAGGAGTTGGATATCACATCTCATGCTATAGATAGGCTCTCAGGTTTGGAACGGGAAGGAGTTGGATATCACATTTCATGTTAGAGGAAGGATCTCAGGTTTGGTATTAGAAGCATTGAGATATCACATCTCATGCTATAGGAAGGGTCTCAGGATTGGAATGGGAAGGACTTGGATATCACATCTCATGCTATAGATAGGCTCTCAGGTTTGGAAAGGGAAGGAGTTGGATATCACATCTCATGCTATAGGAAGGGTCTCAGGATTGGAATGGGAAGTAGTTGGATATCACATCTCATGCTATAGGAAGGGTCTCAGGATTGGAATGGGAAGGAGTTGGATATCACATCTCAATCTATAGGAAGGGTCTCAGGTTTGGTATAAGCATTGAGATATCACATCTCATGCTATAGGAAGGGTCTCAGGATTGGATTGGGAAGGAGTTGGATATCACATCTCATGTTATAGGAAGCATCTCAGGTTTGGTATTAGAAGCACTGAGACATCACATCTCATGCTATAGGAAGGGTCTCAGGATTGGAATGGGAAGGAGTTGGATATCACATCTCATGCTATTGGAAGGGTCTCAGGTTTGGTATAAGCATTGAGATATCACATCTCATGCTATAGGAAGGGTCTCAGGATTGGAATGGGAAGGAGTTGTATATGACATCTCATGCCATAGGAAGGGTCTCAGGTTTGGTTTAAGCATTGAGATATCACATCTCTGCTATCGGAAGGGTCTCAGGATTGGAATGGGAAGGAATTGGATATCACATCTCATGCTATAGGAAGGGTCTCAGGTTTGGAACGGGAAGGAGTTGGATATCACATCTCATGTTATAGGAAGAGTCTCAGGTTTGGTATAAGCATTGAGATATCACATCTCTGCTATCGGAGGTGTCTCAGGATTGGGATGGGAAGGAATTGGATATCACATCTCATGCTATAGGAAGGGTATCAGGTTTGGAACGGGAAGGAGTTGGATATCCCATCTCGTGTTATAGGACGGGTCTCAGGTTTGATATTAGAAGCATTGAGATATCACATCGCATGCTGTAGGAAGGGTCTCAGGTTTGGAATGGGAAGCATTTGGATATCACATTTCATGTCATAGGAAGGATCTCAGGTTTGGTATTAGAAGCATTGATATATCACATCTCATGTTATAGGAATGGTCTCAGGATTGGAATGGGTAGGAGTTGGATATTACATTCTTGCTATAGGAAGGGTCTCATGTTTGGAATGGGAAGGA
The DNA here is from genome assembly GCF_040938575.1 of Ambystoma mexicanum. NCBI lineage: Eukaryota > Metazoa > Chordata > Amphibia > Caudata > Ambystomatidae > Ambystoma > Ambystoma mexicanum. The sequence continues at coordinate 1,153,264,232 of NC_090934.1, forward strand.
GTTGGATATCACATATGCTATAGGAAGTGTCTCAGGTTTGGAACTGGAATGAGTTGGATATCACATCTCATGTTATAGGAAGGGTCTCAGGTTTGGTTTAAGCATTGAGATATCACATCTCTGCTATCGGAAGTGGCTCAGGATTGGAATGGGAAGGAGTTGGATATCCCATCTCATGTTATAGGACGGGTCTCTGGTTTGGTATAAGCATTGAGATATCACATCTCATGCTATAGGAAGGGTCTCAGGATTGGAATGGGAAGGATTTGGATATCACATCTCATGCTATAGGAAGGGTCTCGGTTTGGTATACACATGGAGATATCACTTCTCATGCTATACGAAGGGTCTCAGGATTGGAATGGGAAGGAGTTGGATATCACATCTCATGCTATAGGAAGGGTCTCAGGTTTGGTATAAGCATGGAGATATCACTTCTCATGCTATAGGAAGGGTCTCAGGATTGGAATGGGAAGGAGTTGGATATCACATCTCATGTTATAGGAAGGATCTCAGGTTTGGTATTAGAAGCATTGAGATGTCACATCTCATGCTATCGGAGGTGTCCCAGGATTGGGATGGGAAGGAATTGGATATCACATCTCATGCTATAGGAAGGGTATCAGGTTTGGAACGGGAAGGAGTTGGATATCCCATCTCATGTTATAGGACGGGTCTCAGGTTTGATATTAGAAGCATTGAGATATCACATCGCATGCTGTAGGAAGGGTCTCAGGTTTGGAATGGGAAGGATTTGGATATCACATTTCATGTCATAGGAAGGATCTCAGGTTTGGTATTAGAAGCATTGATATATCACATCTCATGCTATAGGAATGGTCTCAGGATTGGAATGGGTAGGAGTTGGATATTACATTCTTGCTATAGGAAGGGTCTCATGTTTGGAATGGGAAGGAGTTGGATATCACATATGCTATAGGAAGTGTCTCAGGTTTGGAACGGGAATGAGTTGGATATCACATCTCATGTTATAGGAAGGGTCTCAGGTTTGGTATAAGCATTGAGATATCACATATCTGCTATCGGAAGTGGCTCAGGATTGGAATGGGAAGGAGTTGGATATCCCATCTCATGTTATAGGACGGGTCTCTGGTTTGGTATAAGCATTGAGATATCACATCTCATGCTATAGGAAGGGTCTCAGGATTGGAATGGGAAGGATTTGGATATCACATCTCATGCTATAGGAAGGGTCTCAGGTTTGGTATACACATGGAGATATCACTTCTCATGCTATAGGAAGGGTCTCAGGATTGGAATGGGAAGGAGTTGGATATCACATCTCATGCTATAGGAAGGGTCTCAGGTTTGGTATAAGCATGGAGATATCACTTCTCATGCTATAGGAAGGGTCTCAGGATTGGAATGGGAAGGAGTTGGATATCACATCTCATGTTATAGGAAGGATCTCAGGTTTGGTATTAGAAGCATTGAGATATCACATCTCATGCTATCGGAAGGTTCTCCGGATTGGAATGGGAAGGAGTTGGATATCACATCTCATGCTATAGGAAGGGTCTCAGGTTTGGAACGGGAAGGAGTCGGATATCACATCTCATGTTATAGGAAGAGTCTCAGGTTTGGTATAAGCATTGAGATATCACATCTCTGCTATCGGAGGTGTCTCAGGATTGGGATGGGAAGGAATTGGATATCACATCTCATGCTATAGGAAGGGTATCAGGTTTGGAACGGGAAGGAGTTGGATATCCCATCTCATGTTATAGGACGGGTCTCAGGTTTGATATTAGAAGCATTGAGATATCACATCGCATGCTGTAGGAAGGGTCTCAGGTTTGGAATGGGAAGGATTTGGATATCACATTTCATGTCATATGAAGGATCTCAGGTTTGGTATTAGAAGCATTGATATATCACATCTCATGCTATAGGAATGGTCTCAGGATTGGAATGGGTAGGAGTTGGATATTACATTCTTGCTATAGGAAGGGTCTCATGTTTGGAATGGGAAGGAGTTGGATATCACATATGCTATAGGAAGTGTCTCAGGTTTGGAACGGGAATGAGTTGGATATCACATCTCATGTTATAGGAAGGGTCTCAGGTTTGGTATAAGCATTGAGATATCACATATCTGCTATCGGAAGTGGCTCAGGATTGGAATGGGAAGGAGTTGGATATCCCATCTCATGTTATAGGACGGGTCTCTGGTTTGGTATAAGCATTGAGATATCACATCTCATGCTATAGGAAGGGTCTCAGGATTGGAATGGGAAGGATTTGGATATCACATCTCATGCTATAGGAAGGGTCTCAGGTTTGGTATACACATGGAGATATCACTTCTCATGCTATAGGAAGGGTCTCAGGATTGGAATGGGAAGGAGTTGGATATCACATCTCATGCTATAGGAAGGGTCTCAGGTTTGGTATAAGCATGGATATATCACTTCTCATGCTATAGGAAGGGTCTCAGGATTGGAATGGGAAGGAGTTGGATATCACATCTCATGTTATAGGAAGGATCTCAGGTTTGGTATTAGAAGCATTGAGATATCACATCTCATGCTATCGGAGGTGTCTCAGGATTGGGATGGGAAGGAATTGGATATCACATCTCATGCTATAGGAAGGGTATCAGGTTTGGAACGGGAAGGAGTTGGATATCCCATCTCATGTTATAGGACGGGTCTCAGGTTTGATATTAGAAGCATTGAGATATCACATCGCATGCTGTAGGAAGGGTATCAGGTTTGGAATGGGAAGGATTTGAATATCACATTTCATGTCATAGGAAGGATCTCAGGTTTGGTATTAGAAGCATTGATATATCACATCTCATGCTATAGGAATGGTCTCAGGATTGGAATGGGTAGGAGTTGGATATTACATTCTTGCTATAGGAAGGATCTCATGTTTGGAATGGGAAGGAGTTGGATATCACATATGCTATAGGAAGTGTCTCAGGTTTGGAACGATAATGAGTTGGATATCACATCTCATGTTATAGGAAGGGTCTCAGGTTTGGTATAAGCATTGAGATATCACATCTCTGCTATCGGAAGTGGCTCAGGATTGGAATGGGAAGGAGTTGGATATCCCATCTCATGTTATAGGACGGGTCTCTGGTTTGGTATAAGCATTGAGATATCACATCTCATGCTATAGGAAGGGTCTCAGGATTGGAATGGGAAGGATTTGGATATCACATCTCATGCTATAGGAAGGGTCTCAGGTTTGGTATACACATGGAGATATCACTTCTCATGCTATAGGAAGGGTCTCAGGATTGGAATGGGAAGGAGTTGGATATCACATCTCATGCTATAGGAAGGGTCTCAGGTTTGGTATAAGCATGGAGATATCACTTCTCATGCTATAGGAAGGGTCTCAGGATTGGAATGGGAAGGAGTTGGATATCACATCTCATGTTATAGGAAGGATCTCAGGTTTGGTATTAGAAGCATTGAGATATCACATCTCATGCTATCGGAAGGGTCTCAGGATTGGAATGGGAAGGAGTTGGATATCACATCTCATGCTATAGGAAGGGTCTCAGGTTTGGAACGGGAAGGAGTCGGATATCACATCTCATGTTATAGGAAGAGTCTCAGGTTTGGTATAAGCATTGCGATATCACATCTCTGCTATCGGAGGTGTCTCAGGATTGGGATGGGAAGGAATTGGATATCACATCTCATGCTATAGGAAGGGTATCAGGTGTGGAACGGGAAGGAGTTGGATATCCCATCTCATGTTATAGGACGGGTCTCAGGTTTGATATTAGAAGCATTGAGATATCACATCGCATGCTGTAGGAAGGGTCTCAGGTTTGGAATGGGAAGGATTAGGATATCACATTTCATGTCATAGGAAGGATCTCAGGTTTGTTATTAGAAGCATTGATATATCACATCTCATGCTATAGGAATGGTCTCAGGATTGGAATGGTTAGGAGTTGGATATTACATTCTTGCTATAGGAAGGGTCTCATGTTTGGAATGGGAAGGAGTTGGATATCACATATGCTATAGGAAGTGTCTCAGGTTTGGAATGGGAATGAGTTGGATATCACATCTCATGTTATAGGAAGGGTCTCAGTTTTGGTATAAGCATTGAGATATCACATCTCTGTTATCGGAAGTGGCTCAGGATTGGAATGGGAAGGAGTTGGATATCCCATCTCATGTTATAGGACGGGTCTCTGGTTTGGTATAAGCATTGAGATATCACATCTCATGCTATAGGAAGGTTCTCAGGATTCGAATGGGAAGGATTTGGATATCACATCTCATGCTATAGGAAGGGTCTCAGGTTTGGTATACGCATGGAGATATCACTTCTCATGCTATAGGAAGGGTCTCAGGATTGGAATGGGAAGGAGTTGGATATCACATCTCATGTTATAGGAAGGATCTCAGGTTTGGTATTAGAAGCATTGAGATATCACATCTCATGCTATCAGAAGGGTCTCAGGATTGGAATGGGAAGGAGTTGGAGATCACATCTCATGCTAAAGGGAGGGTCTCAGGTTTGGAAGGGGAAGGATTTGGATATCACATCTCATGTTATCGGAAGGATCTCAGGTTTGGTATTAGAAGTATTGAGATGTCATATCTCATGCTATAGGAAGGGTCTCAGGACTGGAATGGGAAGGAGTTGGATATCACATCTCATGCTAAAGGAAGGGTCTCAGGTTTGGTAGAAGCATTGAGATATCACATCTCATGCTATAGGAAGGGTCTCAGGATTGGAATGGGAAGGACTTAGATATCACATATCATGCTATAGGGAGGGTCTCAGTTTTGATATTAGAAGCATTGAGATATCACATCTCATGCTATCGGAAGTGTCTCAGGATTGGAATGGGAAGGAGCTGGATATCACATCTCATGCTAAAGGAAGGGTCTCAGGTTTGGAACGGGAAGGAGTTGGATATCACATCTCATGTTATAGGAAGGGTCTCAGGTGTGGTATAAGCATTGAGATATCACATCTCTGCTATCGGAAGTGTCTCAGGATTGGAATGGGAAGGAGTTGGATATCCCATCTCATGCTATAGATAGGCTCTCAGGTTTGGAAAGGGAAGGAGTTGGATATCACATCTCATGCTATAGGAAGGGTCTCAGGATTGGAATGGGAAGTAGTTGGATATCACATCTCATGCTATACGAAGGGTCTTTGGTTTGGTATAAGCATTGAGATATCACATCTCATGCTATAGGACGGGTCTCAGGATTGGAATGGAAGGAGTTGGATATCACATCTCATGCTATAGGAAGGGTCTCAGGATTGGAATGGGAAGGAGTTGGATATCACATCTCATGCTATCGGAAGGGTCTCAGGTTTGGTATTAGAAGCATTGAGATATCACATCTCATGCTATAGGAAGGGTCTCAGGATTGGAATGGGAAGGACTTGGATATCACATCTCATGCTATAGATAGGCTCTCAGGTTTGGAAAGGGAAGGAGTTGTATATCACATCTCATGCTATAGGAAGGGTCTCAGGATTGGAATGGGAAGTAGTTGGATATCACATCTCATGCTATAGGAAGGGTCTCAGGTTTGGTATAAGCATTGAGATATCACATCTCATGCTATAGGACGGATCTCAGGATTGGAATGGAAGGAGTTGGATATCACATCTCATGTTATAGGAAGGATCTCAGGTTTGGTATTAGAAGCATTGAGACATCACATCTCATGCTATAGGAAGGGTCTCAGGATTGGAATGGGAAGGAGTTGGATATCACATCTCATGCTATAGGAAGGGTCTCAGGTTTGGTATAAGCATTGAGATATCACATCTCATGCTATAGAAAGGGTCTCAGGATTGGAATGGGAAGGAGTTGTATATGACATCTCATGCCGTAGGAAGGGTCTCAGGTTTGGTATAAGCATTGAGATATCACTTCTCATGCTATAGGAAGTGTCTCAGGATTGGAATTGGAAGGAGTTGGATATCACATCTCATGTTATAGGAAGGATCTCAGGTTTGGTATTAGAAGCATTAAGACATCACATATCATGCTATAGGAAGGGTCTCAGGATTGGAATGGGAAGGAGTTGGATATCACATCTCATGATAAAGGGAGGGTCTCAGGTTTGGAAGGGGAAGGATTTGGATATTACATCTCGTGTTATAGGAATGATCTCAGGTTTGGTATTAGAAGCATTGAGATATCACATCTCATGCTATCGGAAGGATCTCAGGTTTGGTGTTAGAAGCATTGAGATATCAAATCTCATGCTATAGGAAGGGTCTCAGGATTGGAATGGGAAGGAGTTGGATATCACATCTCATGCTATAGGAAGGGTCTCAGGATTGGAATGGGAAGGAGTTGTATATGACATCTCATGCCACAGGAAGGGTCTCAGGTTTGGTATAAGCATTGAGATATCACATCTCTGCTATCGGAAGGGTCTCAGGATTGGAATGGGAAGGAGTTGGATATCCCATCTTATGTTATAGGAAGGGTCTCAGGTTTGGTATTAGAAGCATTGAGATATCACATCTCATGCTATAGGAAGGGTCTCAGGATTGGAATGGGAAGGACTTGGATATCAGATCTCATGCTATAGGGAGGGTCTCACGTTTGGAAAGGGAAGGAGTTGGATATCACATTTCATGTTAGAGGTAGGATCTCAGGTTTGGTATTAGAGGCATTGAGATATCACATCTCATGCTATCAGAAGGGTCTCAGGATTGGAATGGGAAGGAGTTGGAAATCACATCTCATGCTAAAGGGAGGGTCTCAGGTTTGGAAGGGGAAGGATTTGGATATCACATCTCATGTTAGAGGAAGGATCTCAGGTTTGGTATTAGAGGCATTGAGATATCACATCTCATGCTAAAGGGAGGGTCTCAGGTTTGGAAGGCGAAGGATTTGGATATCACCTCTTATTATAGGAAGGATCACAAGTTTGGTATTAGAAGCATTGAGATATCACATCTCATGCTATCGGAAGTGTCTCAGGATTGGAATGGGAAGGAATTGGATATCACATCTCGTGCTATAGGATGGGTCTCAGGTTTGGAACGGGAAGGAGTTGGATATCACATCTCATGTTATAGGAAGAGTCTCAGGTTTGGTATAAGCATTGAGATATCACATCTCTGCTATCGGAGGTGTCTCAGGATTGGGATGGGAAGGAATTGGATATCACATCTCATGCTATAGGAAGGGTATCAGGTTTGGAACGGGAAGGAGTTGGATATCCCATCTCATGTTATAGGACGGGTCTCAGGTTTGATATTAGAAGCATTGAGATATCACATCGCATGCTGTAGGAAGGGTCTCAGGTTTGGAATGGGAAGGATTTGGATATCACATTTCATGTCATAGGAAGGATCTCAGGTTTGGTATTAGAAGCATTGATATATCACATCTCATGCTATAGGAATGGTCTCAGGATTGGAATGGGTAGGAGTTGGATATTACATTCTTGCTATAGGAAGGGTCTCATGTTTGGAATGGGAAGGAGTTGGATATCACATATGCTATAGGAAGTGTCTCAGGTTTGGAACGGGAATGAGTTGGATATCACATCTCATGTTATAGGAAGGGTCTCAGGTTTGGTATAAGCATTGAGATATCACATCTCTGCTATCGGAAGTGGCTCAGGATTGAAATGGGAAGGAGTTGGATATCCCATCTCATGTTATAGGACGGGTCTCTGGTTTGGTATAAGCATTGAGATATCACATCTCATGCTATAGGAAGGGTCTCAGGATTGGAATGGGAAGGATTTGGATATCACATCTCATGCTATAGGAAGGGTCTCAGGTTTGGTATACGCATGGCGATATCACTTCTCATGCTATAGGAAGGGTCTCAGGATTGGAATGGGAAGGAGTTGAATATCACATCTCATGTTATAGGAAGGATCTCAGGTTTGGTATTAGAAGCATTGAGATATCACATCTCATGCTATCAGAAGGGTCCCAGGATTGGAATGGGAAGGAGTTGGATATCACGTCTCATGCTAAAGGGAGGGTCTCAGGTTTGGAAGCGGAAGGATTTGGATATCACATCTCATGTTATCGGAAGGATCTCAGGTTTGGTATTAGAAGTATTGAGATATCATATCTCATGCTATAGGAAGGGTCTCAGGACTGGAATGGGAAGGAGTTGGATATCACATCTCATGCTAAAGGAAGGGTCTCAGGTTTGGTAGAAGCATTGAGATATCACATCTCATGCTATAGGAAGGGTCTCAGGATTGGAATGGCAAGGACTTAGATATCACATATCATGCTATAGGGAGGGTCTCAGTTTTGATATTAGAAGCATTGAGATATCACATCTCATGCTATCGGAAGTGTCTCAGGATTGGAATGGGAAGGAGCTGGATATCACATCTCATGCTAAAGGAAGGGGCTCAGGTTTGGAACGGGAAGGAGTTGGATATCACATCTCATGTTATAGGAAGGGTCTCAGGTTTGGTATAAGCATTGAGATATCACATCTCTGCTATCGGAAGTGTCTCAGGATTGGAATGGGAAGGAGTTGGATATCCCATCTCATGTTATAGGACGGGTCTCAGGTTTGTTATTAGAATCATTGAGATATCATATTGCATGCTGTAGGAAGGGTCTAAGGATTGGAATGGGAAGGACTTGGATATCACATCTCATGCTATAGATAGGCTCTCAGGTTTGGAACGGGAAGGAGTTGGATATCACATTTCATGTTAGAGGAAGGATCTCAGGTTTGGTATTAGAAGCATTGAGATATCACATCTCATGCTATAGGAAGGGTCTCAGGATTGGAATGGGAAGGACTTGGATATCACATCTCATGCTATAGATAGGCTCTCAGGTTTGGAAAGGGAAGGAGTTGGATATCACATCTCATGCTATAGGAAGGGTCTCAGGATTGGAATGGGAAGTAGTTGGATATAACATCTCATGCTATAGGAAGGGTCTCAGGGTTGGAATGGGAAGGAGTTGGATATCACATCTCATGCTATAGGAAGATTCTCAGGTTTGGTATAAGCATTGAGATATCACATCTCATGCTATAGGAAGGGTCTCAGGATTGGATTGGGAAGGAGTTGGATATCACATCTCATGTTATAGGAAGGATCTCAGGTTTGGTATTAGAAGCACTGAGACATCACATCTCATGCTATAGGAAGGGTCTCAGGATTGGAATGGGAAGGAGTTGGATATCACATCTCATGCTATAGGAAGGGTCTCAGGTTTGGTATAAGCATTGAGATATCACATCTCATGCTATAGGAAGTGTCTCAGGATTGGAATGGGAAGGAATTGGATATCACATCTCATGTTATAGGAAGGATCTCAGGTTTGGTATAAGCATTGAGATATCACATCTCTGCTATCGGAGAGGTCTCAGGATTGGAATGGGAAGGAGTTGGATATTCCCATCTCATGTTATAGTAAGGGTCTCATGTTTGGTATTAGAAGCATTGAGATATCACATCTCATGCTATAGGAAGGGTCTCAGGATTGGAATGGGAAGGACTTGGATATCACATCTCATTAATAGGGAGGGTCTCAAGTTTGATATTAGAAGCATTGAGATATCACATCTCATGATATCGGAAGGGTCTCAGGATTGGAATGGAAGGAGTTGGATATCACATCTCATGATAAACGAAGGGTCTAAGGTTTGGAAGGGGAAGGATTTGCATATCACATCTCATGTTATAGGACGGGTCTCAGGTTTGGTATTAGAACCTTTGAGATATCAAGTCTCATGGTATAGGAAGGGTCTCAGAATTGGAATGGGAAGGAGTTGGATATCACATCTCAAGCTATAGGAAGGGTCTCAGGATTGGAATGGGAAGGACTTGGATATCACATCTCATGCTATAGGAAGTCTCTCAGGTTTGGAAAGGGAAAGAGTTGGATATCACATTTCATGTTAGAGGTAGGATCTCAGGTTTGGTATTAGAGGCATTGAGATATCACATATCATGCTAACAGAAGGGTCTCAGGAATGGAATGGGAAGGAGTTGGATATCACATCTCATGCTAAAGGAAGGGTCTCAGGTTTGGAAGGGGAAGGATTTGGATATCACATCTCATGTTATAGGAAGGATCTCAGGTTTGGTATTAGAAGCATTGAGATGTCACATCTCATGCTATCGGAAGGATCTCAGGTTTGGTATTAGAAGCCTTGAGATATCACATCTCATGCTATCAGAAGGGTCTCAGGATTGGAATGGGAAGGAGTTGGATATCACATCTCATGCTAAAGGGAGGGTCTCAGGTTTGGAAGGGGAAGGATTTGGATATCACATCTCATGTTATCAGAAGGATCTCAGGTTTGGTATTAGAAGTATTGAGATATCATATCTCATGCTATAGGAAGGGTCTCAGGACTGGAATGGCAAGGAGTTGGATATCACATCTCATGCTAAAGGGAGGGTCTCAGTTTTGATATTAGAAGCATTGAGATATCACATCTCATGCTATCGGAAGTGTCTCAGGATTGGAATGGGAAGGAGCTGGATATCGCATCTCATGCTAAAGGAAGAGTCTCAGGTTTGGAACGGGAAGGAGTTGGATATCACATCTCATGTTATAAGAAGGGTCTCAGGTTTGGTATAAGCATTGAGATATCACATCTCTGCTATCGGAAGTGTCTCAGGATTGGAATGGGAAGGAGTTGGATATCCCATCTCATGTTATAGGACGGGTCTCAGGTTTGTTATTAGAATCATTGAGATATCATATTGCATGCTGTAGGAAGGGTCTAAGGATTGGAATGGGAAGGACTTGGATATCACATCTCATGCTACAGATAGGCTCTCAGGTTTGGAATGGGAAGGAGTTGGATATCACATTTCATGTTAGAGGAAGGATCTCAGGTTTGGTATTCGAAGCATTGAGATATCACATCTCATGCTATAGGAAGGGTCTCAGGATTGGAATGGGAAGGACTTAGATATCACATCTCATGCTATAGATAGGCTCTCAGGTTTGGAAAGGGAAGGAGTTGGATATCACATTTCATGCTATAGGAAGGGTCTCAGGATTGGAATGGGAAGTAGTTGGATATCACATCTCATGCTATAGGAAGGGTCTCAGGTTTGGTATAAGCATTGAGATATCACATCTCATGCTATAGGACGGGTCTCAGGATTGGAATGGAAGGAGTTGGATATCACATCTCATGTTATAGGAAGGATCTAAGGTTTGGTATTAGAAGCATTGAGACATCACATCTCATGCTATAGGAAGGGTCTCAGGATTGGAATGGGAAGGAGTTGGATATCACATCTCATGCTAATGGATGGGTCTCAGGTTTGGTATAAGCATTGAGATATCACATTTCATGCTATAGGAAGGGTCTCAGGATTGGAATGGGAAGGAGTTGGATATCACATCTCATGCTAAAGGGAGGGTCTCAGGTTTGGAAGGGGAAGGATTTGGATATTACATCTCGTGTTATAGGAATGATCTCAGGTTTGGTATTAGAAGCATTGAGATATCACATCTCATGCTATCGGAAGGATCTCAGGTTTGGTGTTAGAAGCATTGAGATATCAAATCTCATGCTATAGGAAGGGTCTCAGGATTGGAATGGGAAGGAGTTGGATATCACATCTCATGCTATAGGAAGGGTCTCAGGATTGGAATGGGAAGGAGTTGTATATGACATCTCATGCCACAGGAAGGGTCTCAGGTTTGGTATAAGCATTGAGATATCACATCTCTGCTATCGGAAGGGTCTCAGGATTGGAATGGGAAGGAGTTGGATACCCCATCTTATGTTATAGGAAGGGTCTCAGGTTTGGTATTAGAAGCATTGAGATATCACATCTCATGCTATAGGAAGGGTCTCAGGATTGGAATGGGAAGGACTTGGATATCAGATCTCATGCTATAGGGAGGGTCTCACGTTTGGAAAGGGAAGGAGTTGGATATCACATTTCATGTTAGAGGTAGGATCTCAGGTTTGGTATTAGAGGCATTGAGATATCACATCTCATGCTAAAGGAAGTGTCTCAGGTTTGGAACGGGAATGAGTTGGATATCACATCTCATGTTATAGGAAGGGTCTCAGCTTTGGTATAAGCATTGAGATATCACATCTCTGCTATCGGAAGTGGCTCAGGATTGGAATGGGAAGGAGTTGGATATCCCATCTCGTTATAGGACGGGTCTCTGGTTTGGTATAAGCATTGAGATATCACATCTCATGCTATAGGAAGGGTCTCAGGATTGGAATGGGAAGGATTTGGATATCACATCTCATGCTATAGGAAGGGTCTCAGGTTTGGTATACGCATGGAGATATCACTTCTCATGCTATAGGAAGGGTCTCAGGATTGGAATGGGAAGGAGTTGAATATCACATCTCATGCTATAGGAAGGGTCTCAGGTTTGGTATAAGCATGGAGATATCACTTCTCATGCTATAGGAAGGGTCTCAGGATTGGAATGGGAAGGAGTTGGATATCACATCTCATGTTATAGGAAGGATCTCAAGTTTGGTATTAGAAGCATTGAGATATCACATCTCATGCTATCAGAAGGGTCCCAGGATTGGAATGGGAAGGAGTTGGATATCACATCTCATGCTAAAGGGAGGGTCTCAGGTTTGGAAGGGGAAGGATTTGGATATCACATCTCATGTTATCGGAAGGATCTCAGGTTTGGTATTAGAAGTATTGAGATATCATATCTCATGCTATAGGAAGGGTCTCAGGACTGGAATGGGAAGGAGTTGGATATCACATCTCATGCTAAAGGAAGGGTCTCAGGTTTGGTAGAAGCATTGAGATATCACATCTCATGCTATAGGAAGGGTCTCAGGATTGGAATGGCAAGGACTTAGATATCACATATCATGCTATAGGGAGGGTCTCAGTTTTGATATTAGAAGCATTGAGATATCACATCTCATGCTATCGGAAGTGTCTCAGGATTGGAATGGGAAGGAGCTGGATATCACATCTCATGCTAAAGGAAGGGTCTCAGGTTTGGAAGGGGAAGGATTTGGATATCACATCTCATGTTAGAGGAAGGATCTCAGGTTTGGTATTAGAGGCATTGAGATATCACATCTCATGCTAAAGGGAGGGTCTCAGGTTTGGAAGGCGAAGGATTTGGATATCACATCTCTTATTATAGGAAGGATCACAAGTTTGGTATTAGAAGCATTGAGATATCACATCTCATGCTATTGGAAGGGTCTCAGGATTGGAATGGGAAGGAATTGGATATCACATCTCATGCTATAGGAAGGGTCTCAGGTTTGGAACGGGAAGGAGTTGGATATCACATCTCATGTTATAGGAAGAGTCTCAGGTTTGGTATAAGCATTGAGATATCACATCTCTGCTATCGGAAGGGTCTCAGGATTGGAATGGGAAGGAGTTGGATATCCCATCTTATGTTATAGGAAGGGTCTCAGGTTTGGTATTAGAAGCATTGAGATATCACATCTCATGCTATAGGAAGGGTGGCAGGATTGGAATGGGAAGGACTTGGATATCAGATCTCATGCTATAGGGAGGGTCTCACGTTTGGAAAGGGAAGGAGTTAGATATCACATTTCATGTTAGAGGTAGGATCTCAGGTTTGGTATTAGAGGCATTGAGATATCACATCTCATGCTATCAGAAGGGTCTCAGGATTGGAATGGGAAGGATTTGGATATCACATCTCATGCTAAAGGGAGGGTCTCAGGTTTGGAAGGGGAAGGATTTGGATATCACATCTCATGTTAGAGGAAGGATCTCAGGTTTGGTATTAGAGGCATTGAGATATCACATTTCATGCTAAAGGGATGGTCTCAGGTTTGGAAGGCGAAGGATTTGGATATCACATCTCTTATTATAGGAAGGATCACAAGTTTGGTATTAGAAGCATTGAGATATCACATCTCATGCTATCGGAAGGGTCTCAGGATTGGAATGGGAAGGAATTGGATATCACATCTCATGCTATAGGAAGGGTCTCAGGTTTGGAACGGGAAGGAGTTGGATATCACATCTCATGTTATAGGAAGAGTCTCAGGTTTGGTATAAGCATTGAGATATCACATCTCTGCTATCGGAGGTGTCTCAGGATTGGGATGGGAAGGAATTGGATATCACATCTCATGCTATAGGAAGGGTATCAGGTTTGGAACGGGAAGGAGTTGGATATCCCATCTCATGTTATAGGACGGGTCTCAGGTTTGATATTAGAAGCATTGAGATATCACATCGCATGCTGTAGGAAGGGTCTCAGGTTTGGAATGGTAAGGATTTGGATATCACATTTCATGTCATAGGAAGGATCTCAGGTTTGGTATTAGAAGCATTGATATATCACATCTCATGCTATAGGAATGGTCTCAGGATTGGAATGGGTAGGAGTTGGATATTACATTCTTGCTATAGGAAGGGTCTCATGTTTGGAATGGGAAGGAGTTGGATATCACATATGCTATAGGAAGTGTCTCAGGTTTGGAACGGGAATGAGTTGGATATCACATCTCATGTTATAGGAAGGGTCTCAGGTTTGGTATAAGCATTGAGATATCACATCTCTGCTATCGGAAGTGGCTCAGGTTTGGAATGGGAAGGAGTTGGATATCCCATCTCATGTTATAGGACGGGTCTCTGGTTTGGTATAAGCATTGAGATATCACATCTCATGCTATAGGAAGGGTCTCAGGATTGGAATGGGAAGGATTTGGATATCACATCTCATGCTATAGGAAGGGTCTCAGGTTTGGTATACGCATGGAGATATCACTTCTCATGCTATAGGAAGGGTCTCAGGATTGGAATGGGAAGGAGTTGAATATCACATCTCATGCTATAGGAAGGGTCTCAGGTTTGGTATAAGCATGGAGATATCACTTCTCATGCTATAGGAAGGGTCTCAGGATTGGAATGGGAAGGAGTTGGATATCACATCTCATGTTATAGGAAGGATCTCAGGTTTGGTATTAGAAGCATTGAGATATCACATCTCATGCTATCAGAAGGGTCCCAGGATTGGAATGGGAAGGAGTTGGATATCACATCTCATGCTAAAGGGAGGGTCTCAGGTTTGGAAGGGGAAGGATTTGGATATCACATCTCATGTTATCGGAAGGATCTCAGGTTTGGTATTAGAAGTATTGAGATATCATATCTCATGCTATAGGAAGGGTCTCAGGACTGGAATGGGAATGAGTTGGATATCACATCTCATGCTAAAGGAAGGGTCTCAGGTTTGGTAGAAGCATTGAGATATCACATCTCATGCTATAGGGAGGGTCCCACGTTTGGAAAGGGAAGGAGTTGGATATCACATTTCATGTTAGAGGTAGGATCTCAGGTTTGGTATTAGAGGCATTGAGATATCACATCTCATGCTATCAGAAGGGTCTCAGGATTGGAATGGGAAGGAGTTGAATATCACATCTCATGCTAAAGGGAGGGTCTCAGGTTTGGAAGGGGAAGGATTTGGATATCACATCTCATGTTAGAGGAAGGATCTCAGGTTTGGTATTAGAGGCATTGAGATATCACATCTCATGCTATCGGAAGGGTCTCAGGATTGGAATGGGAAGGAATTGGATATCACATCTCATGCTATAGGAAGGGTCTCAGGTTTAGAATGGGAAGGAGTTGGATATCACATCTCATGTTATAGGAAGAGTCTCAGGTTTGGTATAAGCATTGAGATATCACATCTCTGCTATCGGAGGTGTCTTAGTATTGGGATGGGAAGGAATTGGATATCACATCTCATGCTATAGGAAGGGTATCAGGTTTGGAACGGGAAGGAGTTGGATATCCCATCTCATGTTATAGGACGGGTCTCAGGTTTGATATTAGAAGCATTGAGATATCACATCGCATGCTGTAGGAAGGGTCTCAGGTTTGGAATGGGAAGGATTTGGATATCACATTTCATGTCATAGGAAGGATCTCAGGTTTGGTATTAGAAGCATTAATATATCACATCTCATGCTATAGGAATGGTCTCAGGATTGGAATGGGTAGGAGTTGGATATTACATTCTTGCTATAGGAAGGGTCTCATGTTTGGAATGGGAAGGAGTTGGATATCACATATGCTATAGGAAGTGTCTCAGGTTTGGAACGGGAATGAGTTGGATATCACATCTCATGTTATAGGAAGGGTCTCAGGTTTGGTATAAGCATTGAGATATCACATCTCTGCTATCGGAAGTGGCTCAGGATTGAAATGGGAAGGAGTTGGATATCCCATCTCATGTTATAGGACGGGTCCCTGGTTTGGTATAAGCATTGAGATATCACATCTCATGCTATAGGAAGGGTCTCAGGATTGGATTGGGAAGGATTTGGATATCACATCTCATGCTATAGGAAGGGTCTCAGGTTTGGTATACGCATGGAGATATCACTTCTCATGCTATAGGAAGTGTCTCAGGATTGGAATGGGAAGGAGTTGAATATCACATCTCATGCTATAGGAAGGGTCTCAGGTTTGGTATAAGCATGGAGATATCACTTCTCATGCTATAGAAAGGGTCTCAGGATTGGAATGGGAAGGAGTTGGATATCACATCTCATGTTATCGGAAGGATCTCAGGTTTGGTATTAGAAGTATTGAGATATCATATCTCATGCTATAGGAAGGGTCTCAGGACTGGAATGGGAAAGTGTTGGATATCACATCTCATGCTAAAGGAAGGGTCTCAGGTTTGGTAGAAGTATTGAGATATCACATCTCATGCTATAGGAAGGGTCTCAGGATTGGAATGGCAAGGACTTAGATATCACATATCATGCTATAGGGAGGGTCTCAGTTTTGATATTAGAAGCATTGAGATATCACATCTCATGCTATCGGAAGTGTCTCAGGATTGGAATGGGAAGGATTTGGATATCACATCTCATGCTATAGGAAGGGTCTCAGGTTTGGTATACGCATGGCGATATCACTTCTCATGCTATAGGAAGGGTCTCAGGATTGGAATGGGAAGGAGTTGAATATCACATCTCATGTTATAGGAAGGATCTCAGGTTTGGTATTAGAAGCATTGAGATATCACATCTCATGCTATCAGAAGGGTCCCAGGATTGGAATGGGAAGGAGTTGGATATCACGTCTCATGCTAAAGGGAGGGTCTCAGGTTTGGAAGCGGAAGGATTTGGATATCACATCTCATGTTATCGGAAGGATCTCAGGTTTGGTATTAGAAGTATTGAGATATCATATCTCATGCTATAGGAAGGGTCTCAGGACTGGAATGGGAAGGAGTTGGATATCACATCTCATGCTAAAGGAAGGGTCTCAGGTTTGGTAGAAGCATTGAGATATCACATCTCATGCTATAGGAAGGGTCTCAGGATTGGAATGGCAAGGACTTAGATATCACATATCATGCTATAGGGAGGGTCTCAGTTTTGATATTAGAAGCATTGAGATATCACATCTCATGCTATCGGAAGTGTCTCAGGATTGGAATGGGAAGGAGCTGGATATCACATCTCATGCTAAAGGAAGGGGCTCAGGTTTGGAACGGGAAGGAGTTGGATATCACATCTCATGTTATAGGAAGGGTCTCAGGTTTGGTATAAGCATTGAGATATCACATCTCTGCTATCGGAAGTGTCTCAGGATTGGAATGGGAAGGAGTTGGATATCCCATCTCATGTTATAGGACGGGTCTCAGGTTTGTTATTAGAATCATTGAGATATCATATTGCATGCTGTAGGAAGGGTCTAAGGATTGGAATGGGAAGGACTTGGATATCACATCTCATGCTATAGATAGGCTCTCAGGTTTGGAACGGGAAGGAGTTGGATATCACATTTCATGTTAGAGGAAGGATCTCAGGTTTGGTATTAGAAGCATTGAGATATCACATCTCATGCTATAGGAAGGGTCTCAGGATTGGAATGGGAAGGACTTGGATATCACATCTCATGCTATAGATAGGCTCTCAGGTTTGGAAAGGGAAGGAGTTGGATATCACATCTCATGCTATAGGAAGGGTCTCAGGATTGGAATGGGAAGTAGTTGGATATAACATCTCATGCTATAGGAAGGGTCTCAGGGTTGGAATGGGAAGGAGTTGGATATCACATCTCATGCTATAGGAAGATTCTCAGGTTTGGTATAAGCATTGAGATATCACATCTCATGCTATAGGAAGGGTCTCAGGATTGGATTGGGAAGGAGTTGGATATCACATCTCATGTTATAGGAAGGATCTCAGGTTTGGTATTAGAAGCACTGAGACATCACATCTCATGCTATAGGAAGGGTCTCAGGATTGGAATGGGAAGGAGTTGGATATCACATCTCATGCTATAGGAAGGGTCTCAGGTTTGGTATAAGCATTGAGATATCACATCTCATGCTATAGGAAGTGTCTCAGGATTGGAATGGGAAGGAATTGGATATCACATCTCATGTTATAGGAAGGATCTCAGGTTTGGTATAAGCATTGAGATATCACATCTCTGCTATCGGAGAGGTCTCAGGATTGGAATGGGAAGGAGTTGGATATTCCCATCTCATGTTATAGTAAGGGTCTCATGTTTGGTATTAGAAGCATTGAGATATCACATCTCATGCTATAGGAAGGGTCTCAGGATTGGAATGGGAAGGACTTGGATATCACATCTCATTAATAGGGAGGGTCTCAAGTTTGATATTAGAAGCATTGAGATATCACATCTCATGATATCGGAAGGGTCTCAGGATTGGAATGGAAGGAGTTGGATATCACATCTCATGATAAACGAAGGGTCTAAGGTTTGGAAGGGGAAGGATTTGGATATCACATCTCATGTTATAGGACGGGTCTCAGGTTTGGTATTAGAACCTTTGAGATATCAAGTCTCATGGTATAGGAAGGGTCTCAGAATTGGAATGGGAAGGAGTTGGATATCACATCTCAAGCTATAGGAAGGGTCTCAGGATTGGAATGGGAAGGACTTGGATATCACATCTCATGCTATAGGAAGTCTCTCAGGTTTGGAAAGGGAAAGAGTTGGATATCACATTTCATGTTAGAGGTAGGATCTCAGGTTTGGTATTAGAGGCATTGAGATATCACATATCATGCTAACAGAAGGGTCTCAGGAATGGAATGGGAAGGAGTTGGATATCACATCTCATGCTAAAGGAAGGGTCTCAGGTTTGGAAGGGGAAGGATTTGGATATCACATCTCATGTTATAGGAAGGATCTCAGGTTTGGTATTAGAAGCATTGAGATGTCACATCTCATGCTATCGGAAGGATCTCAGGTTTGGTATTAGAAGCCTTGAGATATCACATCTCATGCTATCAGAAGGGTCTCAGGATTGGAATGGGAAGGAGTTGGATATCACATCTCATGCTAAAGGGAGGGTCTCAGGTTTGGAAGGGGAAGGATTTGGATATCACATCTCATGTTATCAGAAGGATCTCAGGTTTGGTATTAGAAGTATTGAGATATCATATCTCATGCTATAGGAAGGGTCTCAGGACTGGAATGGCAAGGAGTTGGATATCACATCTCATGCTAAAGGGAGGGTCTCAGTTTTGATATTAGAAGCATTGAGATATCACATCTCATGCTATCGGAAGTGTCTCAGGATTGGAATGGGAAGGAGCTGGATATCGCATCTCATGCTAAAGGAAGAGTCTCAGGTTTGGAACGGGAAGGAGTTGGATATCACATCTCATGTTATAAGAAGGGTCTCAGGTTTGGTATAAGCATTGAGATATCACATCTCTGCTATCGGAAGTGTCTCAGGATTGGAATGGGAAGGAGTTGGATATCCCATCTCATGTTATAGGACGGGTCTCAGGTTTGTTATTAGAATCATTGAGATATCATATTGCATGCTGTAGGAAGGGTCTAAGGATTGGAATGGGAAGGACTTGGATATCACATCTCATGCTACAGATAGGCTCTCAGGTTTGGAATGGGAAGGAGTTGGATATCACATTTCATGTTAGAGGAAGGATCTCAGGTTTGGTATTCGAAGCATTGAGATATCACATCTCATGCTATAGGAAGGGTCTCAGGATTGGAATGGGAAGGACTTAGATATCACATCTCATGCTATAGATAGGCTCTCAGGTTTGGAAAGGGAAGGAGTTGGATATCACATTTCATGCTATAGGAAGGGTCTCAGGATTGGAATGGGAAGTAGTTGGATATCACATCTCATGCTATAGGAAGGGTCTCAGGTTTGGTATAAGCATTGAGATATCACATCTCATGCTATAGGACGGGTCTCAGGATTGGAATGGAAGGAGTTGGATATCACATCTCATGTTATAGGAAGGATCTAAGGTTTGGTATTAGAAGCATTGAGACATCACATCTCATGCTATAGGAAGGGTCTCAGGATTGGAATGGGAAGGAGTTGGATATCACATCTCATGCTAATGGATGGGTCTCAGGTTTGGTATAAGCATTGAGATATCACATTTCATGCTATAGGAAGGGTCTCAGGATTGGAATGGGAAGGAGTTGGATATCACATCTCATGCTAAAGGGAGGGTCTCAGGTTTGGAAGGGGAAGGATTTGGATATTACATCTCGTGTTATAGGAATGATCTCAGGTTTGGTATTAGAAGCATTGAGATATCACATCTCATGCTATCGGAAGGATCTCAGGTTTGGTGTTAGAAGCATTGAGATATCAAATCTCATGCTATAGGAAGGGTCTCAGGATTGGAATGGGAAGGAGTTGGATATCACATCTCATGCTATAGGAAGGGTCTCAGGATTGGAATGGGAAGGAGTTGTATATGACATCTCATGCCACAGGAAGGGTCTCAGGTTTGGTATAAGCATTGAGATATCACATCTCTGCTATCGGAAGGGTCTCAGGATTGGAATGGGAAGGAGTTGGATATCCCATCTTATGTTATAGGAAGGGTCTCAGGTTTGGTATTAGAAGCATTGAGATATCACATCTCATGCTATAGGAAGGGTCTCAGGATTGGAATGGGAAGGACTTGGATATCAGATCTCATGCTATAGGGAGGGTCTCACGTTTGGAAAGGGAAGGAGTTGGATATCACATTTCATGTTAGAGGTAGGATCTCAGGTTTGGTATTAGAGGCATTGAGATATCACATCTCATGCTAAAGGAAGTGTCTCAGGTTTGGAACGGGAATGAGTTGGATATCACATCTCATGTTATAGGAAGGGTCTCAGCTTTGGTATAAGCATTGAGATATCACATCTCTGCTATCGGAAGTGGCTCAGGATTGGAATGGGAAGGAGTTGGATATCCCATCTCGTTATAGGACGGGTCTCTGGTTTGGCATAAGCATTGAGATATCACATCTCATGCTATAGGAAGGGTCTCAGGATTGGAATGGGAAGGATTTGGATATCACATCTCATGCTATAGGAAGGGTCTCAGGTTTGGTATACGCATGGAGATATCACTTCTCATGCTATAGGAAGGGTCTCAGGATTGGAATGGGAAGGAGTTGAATATCACATCTCATGCTATAGGAAGGGTCTCAGGTTTGGTATAAGCATGGAGATATCACTTCTCATGCTATAGGAAGGGTCTCAGGATTGGAATGGGAAGGAGTTGGATATCACATCTCATGTTATAGGAAGGATCTCAAGTTTGGTATTAGAAGCATTGAGATATCACATCTCATGCTATCAGAAGGGTCCCAGGATTGGAATGGGAAGGAGTTGGATATCACATCTCATGCTAAAGGGAGGGTCTCAGGTTTGGAAGGGGAAGGATTTGGATATCACATCTCATGTTATCGGAAGGATCTCAGGTTTGGTATTAGAAGTATTGAGATATCATATCTCATGCTATAGGAAGGGTCTCAGGACTGGAATGGGAAGGAGTTGGATATCACATCTCATGCTAAAGGAAGGGTCTCAGGTTTGGTAGAAGCATTGAGATATCACATCTCATGCTATAGGAAGGGTCTCAGGATTGGAATGGCAAGGACTTAGATATCACATATCATGCTATAGGGAGGGTCTCAGTTTTGATATTAGAAGCATTGAGATATCACATCTCATGCTATCGGAAGTGTCTCAGGATTGGAATGGGAAGGAGCTGGATATCACATCTCATGCTAAAGGAAGGGTCTCAGGTTTGGAAGGGGAAGGATTTGGATATCACATCTCATGTTAGAGGAAGGATCTCAGGTTTGGTATTAGAGGCATTGAGATATCACATCTCATGCTAAAGGGAGGGTCTCAGGTTTGGAAGGCGAAGGATTTGGATATCACATCTCTTATTATAGGAAGGATCACAAGTTTGGTATTAGAAGCATTGAGATATCACATCTCATGCTATCGGAAGGGTCTCAGGATTGGAATGGGAAGGAATTGGATATCACATCTCATGCTATAGGAAGGGTCTCAGGTTTGGAACGGGAAGGAGTTGGATATCACATCTCTTGTTATAGGAAGAGTCTCAGGTTTGGTATAAGCATTGAGATATCACATCTCTGCTATCGGAAGGGTCTCAGGATTGGAATGGGAAGGAGTTGGATATCCCATCTTATGTTATAGGAAGGGTCTCAGGTTTGGTATTAGAAGCATTGAGATATCACATCTCATGCTATAGGAAGGGTGTCAGGATTGGAATGGGAAGGACTTGGATATCAGATCTCATGCTATAGGGAGGGTCTCACGTTTGGAAAGGGAAGGAGTTAGATATCACATTTCATGTTAGAGGTAGGATCTCAGGTTTGGTATTAGAGGCATTGAGATATCACATCTCATGCTATCAGAAGGGTCTCAGGATTGGAATGGGAAGGATTTGGATATCACATCTCATGCTAAAGGGAGGGTCTCAGGTTTGGAAGGGGAAGGATTTGGATATCACATCTCATGTTAGAGGAAGGATCTCAGGTTTGGTATTAGAGGCATTGAGATATCACATCTCATGCTAAAGGGATGGTCTCAGGTTTGGAAGGCGAAGGATTTGGATATCACATCTCTTATTATAGGAAGGATCACAAGTTTGGTATTAGAAGCATTGAGATATCACATCTCATGCTATCGGAAGGGTCTCAGGATTGGAATGGGAAGGAATTGGATATCACATCTCATGCTATAGGAAGGGTCTCAGGTTTGGAACGGGAAGGAGTTGGATATCACATCTCATGTTATAGGAAGAGTCTCAGGTTTGGTATAAGCATTGAGATATCACATCTCTGCTATCGGAGGTGTCTCAGGATTGGGATGGGAAGGAATTGGATATCACATCTCATGCTATAGGAAGGGTATCAGGTTTGGAACGGGAAGGAGTTGGATATCCCATCTCATGTTATAGGACGGGTCTCAGGTTTGATATTAGAAGCATTGAGATATCACATCGCATGCTGTAGGAAGGGTCTCAGGTTTGGAATGGTAAGGATTTGGATATCACATTTCATGTCATAGGAAGGATCTCAGGTTTGGTATTAGAAGCATTGATATATCACATCTCATGCTATAGGAATTGTCTCAGGATTGGAATGGGTAGGAGTTGGATATTACATTCTTGCTATAGGAAGGGTCTCATGTTTGGAATGGGAAGGAGTTGGATATCACATATGCTATAGGAAGTGTCTCAGGTTTGGAACGGGAATGAGTTGGATATCACATCTCATGTTATAGGAAGGGTCTCAGGTTTGGTATAAGCATTGAGATATCACATCTCTGCTATCGGAAGTGGCTCAGGTTTGGAATGGGAAGGAGTTGGATATCCCATCTCATGTTATAGGACGGGTCTCTGGTTTGGTATAAGCATTGAGATATCACATCTCATGCTATAGGAAGGGTCTCAGGATTGGAATGGGAAGGATTTGGATATCACATCTCATGCTATAGGAAGGGTCTCAGGTTTGGTATACGCATGGAGATATCACTTCTCATGCTATAGGAAGGGTCTCAGGATTGGAATGGGAAGGAGTTGAATATCACATCTCATGCTGTTAAGACGGATTTCTGAACTCTGTCCTGGTGGCGCAGAAGTTCAGAAGGCCAACCTAATTACTTGGAACAGGGTAACCTCTGGACAAGCCAGACCAATCAAGGTAGCGATCGCGGCGGTCAAGACTAGGTCTCAAGAGGGGTGAGGGTGACTGAAAGCCCGCAGTGAGCACACAAAGCAAGAGCGCGTACAAACTACTCCAAACAGTTGTTTATATCAAAAATAGATACACATTTATTATAAGGCCTTGAAACTAATAACCACAGTAAAAGCAGCAATATACAACGATATTAAACCAACACATACACTACCCACCCAATATATATACAGAATACACAGTTTCACAGCATTAGCAGCACGAAATATGTTATCCACCTGCAGGGGAAGGAAAACAGGCAGTGCGAACCAATGCGTGTGATATGTCCGCCTTCTGAGGCCCCTAACTAGATGGTAGTCCAATCCCTACGAAGAGTGGAGCCTAGCGCTCAAAAGTACCTGCACACGCCGGTGCCAATGGGCAGAAGGTGAAGCTCTTCGGAGGACGTTGGGCAGCTCTGTAGGGTGCCCTAATGAAGGAGAACACGGTCCGCGACTCTAGCGCAGCCTCCACTGTGAGGCAGAAGTAGGGCGCGAGTACGGACAAGGGGAGCTGTATTTACAGCGGGGAAAAGCAAGGGGCACTGCAGGAGGGCGACCAGATCCTAGCTAATCTACTCACCGGTCCCCGAAGCAAGCAGGCCCGAGCTTCTCCTCGATAGATGCAGCTTCTGGCAGGTTCTGAAGAGCAGGGAACGTCTCGTCGTCGTGCAGAGTAAAAAGACGTCCCGATCGAAGAATCCTGCACAGTTTTGTCGCCACGGCAGGGCAACGGAACGGCCGGGTGTATTCAAGCCAAACGAGCACCGTTCACCTCTAGCTTAGGGTTGCTAAGCAAACGAAGCGTGTGAGCGTGCCCCGGACTCAGAATACCACCCA
Organism: Ambystoma mexicanum; assembly: GCF_040938575.1. NCBI lineage: Eukaryota > Metazoa > Chordata > Amphibia > Caudata > Ambystomatidae > Ambystoma > Ambystoma mexicanum. The sequence continues at coordinate 1,153,289,060 of NC_090934.1, forward strand.
ACCTGTCGGCGATTACAGAGCAGGACTCCTTAGTAAGCTGGTCAGTCAACTGGATGGCCCAGAGACACTTCCGAAGGCTTACGGCAGGAGTTGATGAAGGTGCCGGGAATAGCTGGTCCTGCTATTCCAATAGGTCGAAGCGCCAGTACAGGCCTTCTTGTTCGATCTTAGGTGGAAAGGGCTTCACCGGACGACAGCAATGAGGAGCAGAAGTTCTTCAGGGGGTCACCAGCGATTCCTCGGTCCAGCCTCGTGTTCGCAGGATACTTGGCTCCTGTATCCCTGGGTTCGTAAGAACTCAGGAGATCGACATGGTAGTGGTGTTTCCAGCTCCCTCTTATCCACGGTTCCCTTCGCGCCAAAACGGAGGGGAGCCAATGGGAGATCCGCTCATCAACACACATACCATACGTGGACCAATCACGGACCACAGTGGTCCCAGGCATTCACACCACCCTAGACTCTCTGGCACCCAGGATGTGTATTGGGACCAGACAGCCCAGCCCACATCCTGGGGGCACTCAAACGACATGTAGAAGCCCGCGAAAGCAACCGTGTTTCGCGGGAAACTACATGCCCAAATAAGGAAGGCCCCGGGTCGCCTGACCCGGGGGAAGGTAAAGGGAGCAAGACGGACAGTGGACGAGACAAAGGAGCCTCGTGGTCCGGCCATTTTGGGTAGCCGGGCCACCCTTTTGTGTTCGCGGCAAAAAGGTGCTCAGAACGGCAAAAGGAGCTCAAAATAAACCAAATGATCGCTGCCACCAGCCCAGTCCCTGAATGACTTGCACCGATCCAAAAACCATCCTACAAGAGTGTCTAGGGTCTGTAGAAGGCTAGAGACCCAAGAGAGCTGTAACTTAGCTTACAGTGCCCTCTTGTGTCGTGTTGCACTAAAATGGCGACACGATAAAAGAAACTACGGGAAACAGCGTTCCCCGGTACTGACTGTCTTAAGGGCATGTCAGTTTCCCCGTAAGAAAGAGCGAAAGCCCAGAGGAGTACGGCAGAAGGCTGCACTTCTCTGGCAAAGTCAAGAAAACAGGTTGAAAACAATAGCAAAAAGTTTAGGGGTTGCCACATGGAAGGAAAGTTCCCTACAATAACGAAATCTTTCCTAACACTCGCCCCTCCCAGACTATGGACAGGGGGAACTAATCCACCCCTGGATGAGTCTCTTGTTCAGGTCGGTAAAACATTCTGGACAACCCATCAGCATTGCTATGTTGGACACCTGGCCTATGCTCAATAGTGAAGTCGAAGCCTTGTAGACTTATGGACCACCTAAGCAACTTTGGATTCTCCCCCTTCATGTTCATTAGCCACTTTAACGGCTTATGGTCAGTCTGCACAGTGAAGTGGGTCCCATAGAGGTAGGGCCGCAGCTTCCTTAGGGCCCACACAACAGAGAAACATTCTTTCTCTACCGTGGACCATATGAGCTCTCTGTCCTTAAGCTGGCGACTAATAAAACCGATAGGGTGTTCCTTACCCTTCTCATCTACTTGTGATAGTACAGCTCCTATCCCAGTGTCAGAGGCATCCGTCTGCACGATAAAAGGTCTTTGATAATCAGGGGCCCTGAGCACAGGGGCCTGGCACAAGGAGTCTTTTAAGCCATTGAAGGCCTTCTCACACTCGTCGGTCCAAGTTACCTTCTTGGGTTTCTTCGGAGTTGTGAGGGCAGTCAGAGGAGCAGCTATGGTGCCATAGTCTGCCATAAAATTGCGGTAATAACCCGTGAGTCCTAAGAAGGCTCTCACTTGGGTTTGTGTAGTGGGGGTAGGCCAGTCTTGTACTGCTTGTACTTTACTGGGGAGAGGCTGTATCCTTCCTCCACCTACTTCATGCCCAAGGTAAACCACTGAGCCTTGTCCAATCTGGCATTTACTCGCCTTTATGGTCAAGTGGGCTTTCTGAAGAGCCTGGAGCACAATCCCGAGGTGTTTCACATGGTCTTCCCAGGTGGCACTGAAAACTGCTATATCGTCCAGATATGCAAGACAGAATTCGTCCAACCCATTCAAGACATGATTCACAAGCCTCTGGAAAGTGGCAGGTGCATTCTTCAATCCGAACGGCATTACCCGGAATTGGTAAAGCCCGTCGGGAGTTGAAAATGCTGTCTTCTCCTTGGCATGTTCTGCTAAAGCTATTTGCCAATAGCCCGCAGTCAGGTCAAACGTGCTGAGGTACTTGGAGGCACCCAAGGTATCCACCAGCTCGTCAGTTCGAGGCAAGGGGTGAGCGTCTGTCTTGGTGACAGCATTCAGAGCCCTGTAATCCACGCAGAACCTCAATTCAGAAGTGCCTGCCTTTGGAACCAATACCACAGGACTGGACCAAGGACTACTAGAGGGTTCAATCACCCCAAGGTCTAACATCTTGTTGACCTCGGTCTTAATATAAGACCGTACTTTATCCGACATCCTGTATCCCCTACTTTTGGTAGGTACACTGTCTCCTGTGTCAATGTTATGTTTGCACCAAGGTGTCAAACCAGGCGACTGTGAAAACAGGGGGGAAAACTGCCTAAGCAAACTTTTCACCTCAGCCTGCTGATCAGAAGTCAGGTGAGGGGCCACTCGGACACCCTCAACGGAGCTATCTGAAGGACCGCTTTGGAACAGGTCGGGAAGAGGTTCTGACTCCTCTTCCTCAACGTCTGACGCCAGTAGCAGTGCTGCGATTTCGACTCTTGGGACGAAAGCCTTCAGCCTATTTACGTGGAACACTTTTGGAGCCTGTCCAGGCCTTCCAAGGTCCACTAAATAGTTCACCTCACCCAGGGGCTCCACCACTGTGTAAGGGCCTGACCATTTGTCCTGTAAAGCGCGAGGCCTTATAGGGTTCATGATCAGGACTTGCTGACCAGGGGTAAAGTGAATTAAGGAAGCTTTCTGGTCGTACCAATGTTTCACCAGCGCTTGTCCTGCCTTCAACTTTTCACTAGCCAAGCCCATCAGGAGTACCATCCGTTTTCTGAGCCCTAGCACATAGTCAACTACATTGGTAGTAACAGGGGGAGTGGGCATCTCCCATCCCTCTTTGACGATGGCTAAGGGTCCCCGTACGGGATGACCGAACAGAAGTTCGAAGGGGCTGAAGCCAACACCCTCCTGTGGTACCTCTCTGTAGGCAAACAGCAAGCATGGTAAAAGAAGATCCTATTTTCTTCTCTGGGGCTCCTCCAGAGCCCCAATCATGCTCTTTAACGTTCTGTTGAAACGTTCCACCAGACCATTGGTCTGGGGGTGATATGCAGAAGAGAACTTGTAGGTGACCCCACATTCTTTCCACATAGCCTGCATATACTTCGACATAAAGTTGCTGCCACGATCTGACACAACTTCTTTAGGGAAGCCAACCCTAGTAAATATGCCGAGTAAAGCTTTTGCAACCGACTTGGCAGTTACAGTTTTCAATGGGATGGCCTCAGGATACCTGGTTGCATGGTCGACCAGCACCAGGATAAACCTATTGCCTGAGGATGTTTGCGGGTCAAGGGGACCAACGATGTCGATCCCTACCCTTTCAAATGGTACCCCCACAACTGGGAGCGGTACCAACGGAGCTTGGATTGTCGCGCCAACCTTACCAGACAACTGGCAGGAGGCACAACTCCTGCAGTGACTTTCTACTTGCACCCCCATCTTGGGCCAGTAGAAGTGCATAGATAACCTTTGCTTGGTCCTCTTCATTCCAAGGTGACCAGCATGGGGAACTTCATGCGCCAACTGCAGGAGGAAGGGTCTAACAGCAAGGGGAACCACCAACCTCCTATGGTCTCCTTCTGTAGACTCTGTGGGCTCACTGTACAGGAGTCCATCTTCCCAATAAATCCGATGCTTCCCAGGAGGTTCACCCTCAAGCTGGGAGCAGGCCTGTCTCCTTAGGCCTTCCAGAGATGGGCACTCACGTTGGCCCTTACTGAAGTCGTCCCTATCAGGACCTCCTTCAACTAACAAGTCTTTTAGTTCAGGATGGTCGTTGGGGTCGAACACTTCAGGCATCGCCACCTCCTCGTCAGGCTCGGGCGATTGACCAACTCCCTCCACCGCAGTGGTAGGCGAGCTCGGGGGAATATTCTCTTTCCCCCGTCGGGACTTGTTGACTCCTTTCGCCTTGGGTTTCCCCTTCGGCTGGGGCGGCGTATTGGACTTGGCCAATGCTGCCCGTGCTTGAGACCGTGTGTAGGGTCTTTCGGCAGTGTCTCCTACGAGCCCTAGAGCTCTGAGATCATTGCCCAACAAGACCTTTCCCGGGACGTTTCTCTGAATGCTCACTGGAATCCTAACTGCTGTACCATTTAAAGTTAGATTAACAGGGATCACGGGAAACATACGGAGGGGGCCGTCAGCCAACTTAGTGGGCATCAGAGGAGCTCTGGCAACTTCCTCTGAGTCTACCAAGGTAGAATCCACTACAGTTCGACTGCACCCACTATCCCTAAGAGCTGGAGTATCCACTCCATTGATCAGCACACTGTCTTTAAAGTAGTGCTTGGTATTATCCGGAATCCTAGCATACGCCTCTGCGACTTTAGGCTCCCAGGAACCCAGGGACACTAAAACTACCTCAGCCTCTATTCCGCTGGGAAATGAGTCTGAGGAGAAGGATGCTCCTGTAATCTCTTCTTCCTCGTAGGAGGAGAAGGCCAGATTAGCGGAGTGGACCCCCAAAGGTCTAACCTTACAACGGGGATCCCCCTTCACATGGTCAGTTGCTCCACAAGAAAAACAAGCCCCATTGGGTCTGTTTACGTAGGGAGGCTTATTATAACCAGAGTTCTGTTTCGGAGGCGAACCTCCACTACCCTGTGAGTTCTCGTATGGCTTACCCTTATTTTTCTTTTTGTGGCCCTTATGGGAAGAAGATTTCGCAGATTCCCCACCCTCCATATCTTTGGACTTTTTCCCTTCCTCCTGCTTACCAGGATGAGTTTTGTCCTTATGGGACACTCGATGTGACACCCATAAGTCTGCTGCAATGGCCAGCTTCTTAGGATCTATCTCCTTTGAATCGGCCAAATGCTGCTTAAGCTCCGGGGAAGAAGAAGCAAAAATGTGTTCCAGCATGACCAGATTGATCATGCCTTCGAAGGTAGAAACCTTATAACCTTCAACCCAGCCAGTCAAGTTTTTCAGGGACTCAGCTACATACGACACCCAAGTACCACCTTCCTTTTTCTTATACTCTCTAAACCTTTTCAAATATTGGGTCGGAGTCTTCCCAAACTTTAAAATGAGAGTCTGCTTCAACATTGCAAAATCAGCGCGCTCAGCCTTCGACATTTCCATAATGGCACTGCAATCAGAATGGGGCAGTCTGCTGAGTAACCATGCAATCTTATCCGCATTATCAACCTCTTGAACCTCGCATGCATACTCAAACGCAATTAACCAGTCCATAATGTCATTTCGTTCCTCATACACACTGAGCAGATCTTTTGGAAACCGTGGATGAGAGGAAGCCCCAGAACCATGTCCAGGACCCTTGGACCCATTTGCGAACTGAAGCTTGGCCAGTTCCAACTGGTGATCCCTGTCTTTTTGTTTTTCTGCCTGGTCGATTTTCAGTTTGGCTATGCTGAATTCAAGCTCCTGCTGCCTAAACCGCAGCTCTTGCTTCTTGAATTCAAGCATAGCCTCCCCATCAACACTGGCAGAGGAAACGTTAGACATTACATCCTCCCTGTCCTCGTGGTCGTGATGGATCAGTGCAGCGGCAGAACCGTCGGTTCTGCCAGTGAGAGCAGCCCCACCACCTTCTGCACTGTCCTCGGAAGTTATAGCGTCAAGCTGCGCTTCTTGCCACGCCACGATTCTCTGGATCATTTCCAATTTAGTGCCTTGAGAGGAAACCCCTCTCTCCGCACACATCTTCTTCAATGTTTCAGATTTCGAAGCATTTAAGGTTAATAAAGTATTCGTTTCCATACTGTTGATAGGACTATGGCCTTTTTAACGTTATATTCAATACTTTACTGCGTGTCCTGGTTGGAATAACCTGAAAACGCCTTAGCTCGTGCGCAACACTGGATACCTTCAGTCGTATCCCACCGCTGTACACCAATTTGTTAAGACGGATTTCTGAACTCTGTCCTGGTGGCGCAGAAGTTCAGAAGGCCAACCTAATTACTTGGAACAGGGTAACCTCTGGACAAGCCAGACCAATCAAGGTAGCGATCGCGGCGGTCAAGACTAGGTCTCAAGAGGGGTGAGGGTGACTGAAAGCCCGCAGTGAGCACACAAAGCAAGAGCGCGTACAAACTACTCCAAACAGTTGTTTATATCAAAAATAGATACACATTTATTATAAGGCCTTGAAACTAATAACCACAGTAAAAGCAGCAATATACAACGATATTAAACCAACACATACACTACCCACCCAATATATATACAGAATACACAGTTTCACAGCATTAGCAGCACGAAATATGTTATCCACCTGCAGGGGAAGGAAAACAGGCAGTGCGAACCAATGCGTGTGATATGTCCGCCTTCTGAGGCCCCTAACTAGATGGTAGTCCAATCCCTACGAAGAGTGGAGCCTAGCGCTCAAAAGTACCTGCACACGCCGGTGCCAATGGGCAGAAGGTGAAGCTCTTCGGAGGACGTTGGGCAGCTCTGTAGGGTGCCCTAATGAAGGAGAACACGGTCCGCGACTCTAGCGCAGCCTCCACTGTGAGGCAGAAGTAGGGCGCGAGTACGGACAAGGGGAGCTGTATTTACAGCGGGGAAAAGCAAGGGGCACTGCAGGAGGGCGACCAGATCCTAGCTAATCTACTCACCGGTCCCCGAAGCAAGCAGGCCCGAGCTTCTCCTCGATAGATGCAGCTTCTGGCAGGTTCTGAAGAGCAGGGAACGTCTCGTCGTCGTGCAGAGTAAAAAGACGTCCCGATCGAAGAATCCTGCACAGTTTTGTCGCCACGGCAGGGCAACGGAACGGCCGGGTGTATTCAAGCCAAACGAGCACCGTTCACCTCTAGCTTAGGGTTGCTAAGCAAACGAAGCGTGTGAGCGTGCCCCGGACTCAGAATACCACCCAACCTGTCGGCGATTACAGAGCAGGACTCCTTAGTAAGCTGGTCAGTCAACTGGATGGCCCAGAGACACTTCCGAAGGCTTACGGCAGGAGTTGATGAAGGTGCCGGGAATAGCTGGTCCTGCTATTCCAATAGGTCGAAGCGCCAGTACAGGCCTTCTTGTTCGATCTTAGGTGGAAAGGGCTTCACCGGACGACAGCAATGAGGAGCAGAAGTTCTTCAGGGGGTCACCAGCGATTCCTCGGTCCAGCCTCGTGTTCGCAGGATACTTGGCTCCTGTATCCCTGGGTTCGTAAGAACTCAGGAGATCGACATGGTAGTGGTGTTTCCAGCTCCCTCTTATCCACGGTTCCCTTCGCGCCAAAACGGAGGGGAGCCAATGGGAGATCCGCTCATCAACACACATACCATACGTGGACCAATCACGGACCACAGTGGTCCCAGGCATTCACACCACCCTAGACTCTCTGGCACCCAGGATGTGTATTGGGACCAGACAGCCCAGCCCACATCCTGGGGGCACTCAAACGACATGTAGAAGCCCGCGAAAGCAACCGTGTTTCGCGGGAAACTACATGCCCAAATAAGGAAGGCCCCGGGTCGCCTGACCCGGGGGAAGGTAAAGGGAGCAAGACGGACAGTGGACGAGACAAAGGAGCCTCGTGGTCCGGCCATTTTGGGTAGCCGGGCCACCCTTTTGTGTTCGCGGCAAAAAGGTGCTCAGAACGGCAAAAGGAGCTCAAAATAAACCAAATGATCGCTGCCACCAGCCCAGTCCCTGAATGACTTGCACCGATCCAAAAACCATCCTACAAGAGTGTCTAGGGTCTGTAGAAGGCTAGAGACCCAAGAGAGCTGTAACTTAGCTTACAGTGCCCTCTTGTGTCGTGTTGCACTAAAATGGCGACACGATAAAAGAAACTACGGGAAACAGCGTTCCCCGGTACTGACTGTCTTAAGGGCATGTCAGTTTCCCCGTAAGAAAGGAGCGAAAGCCCAGAGGAGTACGGCAGAAGGCTGCACTTCTCTGGCAAAGTCAAGAAAACAGGTTGAAAACAATAGCAAAAAGTTTAGGGGTTGCCACATGGAAGGAAAGTTCCCTACAATAACGAAATCTTTCCTAACACATGCTATAGGAAGGGTCTCAGGTTTGGTATAAGCATGGAGATATCACTTCTCATGCTATACGAAGGGTCTCAGGATTGGAATGGGAAGGAGTTGGATATCACATCTCATGTTATAGGAAGGATCTCAGGTTTGGTATTAGAAGCATTGAGATATCACATCTCATGCTATCAGAAGGGTCCCAGGATTGGAATGGGAAGGAGTTGGATATCACATCTCATGCTAAAGGGAGGGTCTCAGGTTTGGAAGGGGAAGGATTTGGATATCACATCTCATGTTATCGGAAGGATCTCAGGTTTGGTATTAGAAGTATTGAGATATCATATCTCATGCTATAGGAAGGGTCTCAGGACTGGAATGGGAATGAGTTGGATATCACATCTCATGCTAAAGGAAGGGTCTCAGGTTTGGTAGAAGCATTGAGATATCACATCTCATGCTATAGGGAGGGTCCCACGTTTGGAAAGGGAAGGAGTTGGATATCACATTTCATGTTAGAGGTAGGATCTCAGGTTTGGTATTAGAGGCATTGAGATATCACATCTCATGCTATCAGAAGGGTCTCAGGATTGGAATGGGAAGGAGTTGAATATCACATCTCATGCTAAAGGGAGGGTCTCAGGTTTGGAAGGGGAAGGATTTGGATATCACATCTCATGTTAGAGGAAGGATCTCAGGTTTGGTATTAGAGGCATTGAGATATCACATCTCATGCTAAAGGGAGGGTCTCAGGTTTGGAAGGCGAAGGATTTGGATATCACATCTCTTATTATAGGAAGGATCACAAGTTTGGTATTAGAAGCATTGAGATATCACATCTCATGCTATCGGAAGGGTCTCAGGATTGGAATGGGAAGGAATTGGATATCACATCTCATGCTATAGGAAGGGTCTCAGGTTTAGAATGGGAAGGAGTTGGATATCACATCTCATGTTATAGGAAGAGTCTCAGGTTTGGTATAAGCATTGAGATATCACATCTCTGCTATCGGAGGTGTCTTAGTATTGGGATGGGAAGGAATTGGATATCACATCTCATGCTATAGGAAGGGTATCAGGTTTGGAACGGGAAGGAGTTGGATATCCCATCTCATGTTATAGGACGGGTCTCAGGTTTGATATTAGAAGCATTGAGATATCACATCGCATGCTGTAGGAAGGGTCTCAGGTTTGGAATGGGAAGGATTTGGATATCACATTTCATGTCATAGGAAGGATCTCAGGTTTGGTATTAGAAGCATTAATATATCACATCTCATGCTATAGGAATGGTCTCAGGATTGGAATGGGTAGGAGTTGGATATTACATTCTTGCTATAGGAAGGGTCTCATGTTTGGAATGGGAAGGAGTTGGATATCACATATGCTATAGGAAGTGTCTCAGGTTTGGAACGGGAATGAGTTGGATATCACATCTCATGTTATAGGAAGGGTCTCAGGTTTGGTATAAGCATTGAGATATCACATCTCTGCTATCGGAAGTGGCTCAGGATTGAAATGGGAAGGAGTTGGATATCCCATCTCATGTTATAGGACGGGTCCCTGGTTTGGTATAAGCATTGAGATATCACATCTCATGCTATAGGAAGGGTCTCAGGATTGGATTGGGAAGGATTTGGATATCACATCTCATGCTATAGGAAGGGTCTCAGGTTTGGTATACGCATGGAGATATCACTTCTCATGCTATAGGAAGTGTCTCAGGATTGGAATGGGAAGGAGTTGAATATCACATCTCATGCTATAGGAAGGGTCTCAGGTTTGGTATAAGCATGGAGATATCACTTCTCATGCTATAGGAAGGGTCTTAGGATTGGAATGGGAAGGAGTTGGATATCACATCTCATGTTATCGGAAGGATCTCAGGTTTGGTATTAGAAGTATTGAGATATCATATCTCATGCTATAGGAAGGGTCTCAGGACTGGAATGGGAAAGTGTTGGATATCACATCTCATGCTAAAGGAAGGGTCTCAGGTTTGGTAGAAGTATTGAGATATCACATCTCATGCTATAGGAAGGGTCTCAGGATTGGAATGGCAAGGACTTAGATATCACATATCATGCTATAGGGAGGGTCTCAGTTTTGATATTAGAAGCATTGAGATATCACATCTCATGCTATCGGAAGTGTCTCAGGATTGGAATGGGAAGGAGCTGGATATCACATCTCATGCTAAAGGAAGGGGCTCAGGTTTGGAACGGGAAGGAGTTGGATATCACATCTCATGTTATAGGAAGGGTCTCAGGTTTGGTATAAGCATTGAGATATCACATCTCTGCTATCGGAAGTGTCTCAGGATTGGAATGGGAAGGAGTTGGATATCCCATCTCATGTTATAGGATGGGTCTCAGGTTTGTTATTAGAATCATTGAAATATCATATTGCATGCTGTAGGAAGGGTCTAAGGATTGGAATGGGAAGGACTTGGATATCACATCTCATGCTATAGATAGGCTCTCAGGTTTGGAACGGGAAGGAGTTGGATATCACATTTCATGTTAGAGGAAGGATCTCAGGTTTGGTATTAGAAGCATTGAGATATCACATCTCATGCTATAGGAAGTGTCTCAGGATTGGAATGGGAAGGACTTGGATATCACATCTCATGCTATAGATAGGCTCTCAGGTTTGGAAAGGGAAGGAGTTGGATATCACATCTCATGCTATAGGAAGGGTCTCAGGATTGGAATGGGAAGTAGTTGGATATAACATCTCATGCTATAGGAAGGGTCTCAGGATTGGAATGGGAAGGAGTTGGATATCACATCTCATGCTATAGGAAGGGTCTCAGGTTTGGTATAAGCATTGAGATATCACATCTCATGCTATAGGAAGGGTCTCAGGATTGGATTGGGAAGGAGTTGGATATCACATCTCATGTTATAGGAAGGATCTCAAGTTTGGTATTAGAAGCACTGAGACATCACATCTCATGCTATAGGAAGGGTCTCAGGATTGGAATGGGAAGGAGTTGGATATCACATCTCATGCTATATGAAGGGTCTCAGGTTTGGTATAAGCATTGAGATATCACATCTCATGCTATAGGAAGGGTCTCAGGATTGGAATGGGAAGGAGTTGTATATGACATCTCATGCCATAGGAAGGGTCTCAGGTTTGGTATAAGCATTGAGATATCACATCTCTGCTATCGGAAGGGTCTCAGGATTGGAATGGGAAGGAGTTGGATATCCCATCTCATGTTATAGGAAGAGTCTCAGGTTTGGTATTAGAAGCATTGAGATATCACATCTCATGCTATAGGAAGTGTCTCAGGATTGGAATGGGAAGGACTTGGATATCACATCTCATGCTATAGGGAGGGTCTCAAGTTTGATATAAGAAGCATTGAGATATCACATCTCATGCTATAGGAAGGGTCTCAGGATTGGAATGGGAAGGAGTTGGATATCACATCTCATGCTATAGGAAGGGTCTCAGGTTTGGTATAAGCAGTGAGATATCACATCTCATGCTATAGGAAGTGTCTCAGGATTGGAATGGGAAGGAATTGGATATCACATCTCATGTTATAGGAAGGATCTCAGGTTTGGTATAAGCATTGAGATATCACATCTCTGCTATCGGAGAGGTCTCAGGATTGGAATGGGAAGGAGTTGGATATTCCCATCTCATGTTATAGGAAGGGTCTCATGTTTGGTATTAGAAGCATTGAGATATCACATCTCATGCTATAACAAGGGTCTCAGGATTGGAATGGGAAGGACTTGGATATCACATCTCATTAATAGGGAGGGTCTCAAGTTTGATATTAGAAGCATTGAGATATCACATCTCATGATATCGGAAGGGTCTCAGGATTGGAATGGGAAGGAGTTGGATATCACATCTCATGATAAAGGAAGGGTCTAAGGTTTGGAAGGGGAAGGATTTGGATATCACATCTCATGTTATAGGACGGGTCTCAGGTTTGGTATTAGAACCATTGAGATATCAAGTCTCATGGTATAGGAAGGGTCTCAGAATTGGAATGGGAAGGAGTTGGATATCACATCTCAAGCTTTAGGAAGGGTCTCAGGATTGGAATGGGAAGGACTTGGATATCACATCTCATGATATAGGAAGTCTCTCAGGTTTGGAAAGGGAAAGAGTTGGATATCACATTTCATGTTAGAGGTAGGATCTCAGGTTTGGTATTAGAGGCATTGAGATATCACATATCATGCTATCAGAAGGGTCTCAGGAATGGAATGGGAAGGAGTTGGATATCACATCTCATGCTAAAGGAAGGGTCTCAGGTTTGGAAGGGGAAGGATTTGGATATCACATCTCATGTTATAGGAAGGATCTCAGGTTTGGTATTAGAAGCATTGAGATATCACATCTCATGCTATCGGAAGGATCTCAGGTTTGGTATTAGAAGCCTTGAGATATCACATCTCATGCTATCAGAAGGGTCTCAGGATTGGAATGGGAAGGAGTTGGATATCACATCTCATGCTAAAGGGAGGGTCTCAGGTTTGGAAGGTGAAGGATTTGGATATCACATCTCATGTTATCAGAAGGATCTCAGGTTTGGTATTAGAAGTATTGAGATATCATATCTCATGCTATAGGAAGGGTCTCAGGACTGGAATGGGAAGGAGTTGGATATCACATCTCATGCTAAAGGGAGGGTCTCAGTTTTGATATTAGAAGCATTGAGATATCACATCTCATGCTATCGGAAGTGTCTCAGGATTGGAATGGGAAGGAGCTGGATATCGCATCTCATGCTAAAGGAAGAGTCTCAGGTTTGGAACGGGAAGGAGTTGGATATCACATCTCATGTTATAGGAAGGGTCTCAGGTTTGGTATAAGCATTGAGATATCACATCTCTGCTATCGGAAGTGTCTCAGGATTGGAATGGGAAGGAGTTGGATATCACATCTCATGCTACAGATAGGCTCTCAGGTTTGGAATGGGAAGGAGTTGGATATCACATTTCATGTTAGAGGAAGGATCTCAGGTTTGGTATTAGAAGCATTGAGATATCACATCTCATGCTATAGGAAGGGTCTCAGGATTGGAATGGGAAGGACTTAGATATCACATCTCATGCTATAGATAGGCTCTCAGGTTTGGAAAGGGAAGGAGTTGGATATCACATCTCATGCTATAGGAAGGGTCTCAGGATTGGAATGGGAAGTAGTTGGATATCACATCTCATGCTATAGGAAGGGTCTCAGGTTTGGTATAAGCATTGAGATATCACATCTCATGCTATAGGACGGGTCTCAGGATTGGAATGGGAAGGAGTTGGATATCACATCTCATGCTAATGGATGGGTCTCAGGTTTGGTATAAGCATTGAGATATCACATTTCATGCTATAGGAAGGGTCTCAGGATTGGAATGGGAAGGAGTTGGATATCACATCTCATGCTAAAGGGAGGGTCTCAGGTTTGGAAGGGGAAGGACTTGGATATCACATCTCATTAATAGGGAGGGTCTCAAGTTTGATATTAGAAGCATTGAGATATCACATCTCATGATATCGGAAGGGTCTCAGGATTGGAATGGGAAGGAGTTGGATATCACATCTCATGATAAAGGAAGGGTCTAAGGTTTGGAAGGGGAAGGATTTGGATATCACATCTCATGTTATAGGACGGGTCTCAGGTTTGGTATTAGAACCATTGAGATATCAAGTCTCATGGTATAGGAAGGGTCTCAGAATTGGAATGGGAAGGAGTTGGATATCACATCTCAAGCTTTAGGAAGGGTCTCAGGATTGGAATGGGAAGGACTTGGATATCACATCTCATGATATAGGAAGTCTCTCAGGTTTGGAAAGGGAAAGAGTTGGATATCACATTTCATGTTAGAGGTAGGATCTCAGGTTTGGTATTAGAGGCATTGAGATATCACATATCATGCTATCAGAAGGGTCTCAGGAATGGAATGGGAAGGAGTTGGATATCACATCTCATGCTAAAGGAAGGGTCTCAGGTTTGGAAGGGGAAGGATTTGGATATCACATCTCATGTTATAGGAAGGATCTCAGGTTTGGTATTAAAAGCATTGAGATATCACATCTCATGCTATCGGAAGGATCTCAGGTTTGGTATTAGAAGCCTTGAGATATCACATCTCATGCTATCAGAAGGGTCTCAGGATTGGAATGGGAAGGAGTTGGATATCACATCTCATGCTAAAGGGAGGGTCTCAGGTTTGGAAGGTGAAGGATTTGGATATCACATCTCATGTTATCAGAAGGATCTCAGGTTTGGTATTAGAAGTATTGAGATATCATATCTCATGCTATAGGAAGGGTCTCAGGACTGGAATGGGAAGGAGTTGGATATCACATCTCATGCTAAAGGGAGGGTCTCAGTTTTGATATTAGAAGCATTGAGATATCACATCTCATGCTATCGGAAGTGTCTCAGGATTGGAATGGGAAGGAGCTGGATATCGCATCTCATGCTAAAGGAAGAGTCTCAGGTTTGGAACGGGAAGGAGTTGGATATCACATCTCATGTTATAGGAAGGGTCTCAGGTTTGGTATAAGCATTGAGATATCACATCTCTGCTATCGGAAGTGTCTCAGGATTGGAATGGGAAGGAGTTGGATATCACATCTCATGCTACAGATAGGCTCTCAGGTTTGGAATGGGAAGGAGTTGGATATCACATTTCATGTTAGAGGAAGGATCTCAGGTTTGGTATTAGAAGCATTGAGATATCACATCTCATGCTATAGGAAGGGTCTCAGGATTGGAATGGGAAGGACTTAGATATCACATCTCATGCTATAGATAGGCTCTCAGGTTTGGAAAGGGAAGGAGTTGGATATCACATCTCATGCTATAGGAAGGGTCTCAGGATTGGAATGGGAAGTAGTTGGATATCACATCTCATGCTATAGGAAGGGTCTCAGGTTTGGTATAAGCATTGAGATATCACATCTCATGCTATAGGACGGGTCTCAGGATTGGAATGGGAAGGAGTTGGATATCACATCTCATGCTAATGGATGGGTCTCAGGTTTGGTATAAGCATTGAGATATCACATTTCATGCTATAGGAAGGGTCTCAGGATTGGAATGGGAAGGAGTTGGATATCACATCTCATGCTAAAGGGAGGGTCTCAGGTTTGGAAGGGGAAGGATTTTGATATTACATCTTGTGTTATAGGAATGATCTCAGGTTTGGTATTAGAAACATTGAGATATCACATCTCATGCTATCGGAAGGATCTCAGGTTTGGTGTTAGAAGCATTGAGATATCAAATCTCATGCTATAGGAAGGGTCTCAGGATTGGAATGGGAAGGAGTTGGATATCACATCTCATGCTATAGGAAGGGTCTAGGATTGGAATGGGAAGGAGTTGTATATGACATCTCATGCTACAGGAAGGGTCTCAGGTTTGGTATAAGCATTGAGATATCACATCTCTGCTATCGGAAGGGTCTCAGGATTGGAATGGGAAGGAGTTGGATATCCCATCTTATGTTATAGGAAGGGTCTCAGGTTTGGTATTAGAAGCATTGAGATATCACATCTCATGCTATAGGAAGGGTCTCAGGATTGGAATGGGAAGGACTTGGATATCAGATCTCATGCTATAGGGAGGGTCTCACGTTTGGAAAGGGAAGGAGTTGGATATCACATTTCATGTTAGAGGTAGGATCTCAGGTTTGGTATTAGAGGCATTGAGATATCACATCTCATGCTATCAGAAGGGTCTCAGGATTGGAATGGGAAGGATTTGGATATCACATCTCATGCTAAAGGGAGGGTCTCAGGTTTGGAAGGGGAAGGATTTGGATATCACATCTCATGTTAGAGGAAGGATCTCAGGTTTGGTATTAGAGGCATTGAGATATCACATCTTATGCTAAAGGGAGGGTCTCAGGTTTGGAAGGCGAAGGATTTGGATATCACATCTCTTATTATAGGAAGGATCACAAGTTTGGTATTAGAAGCATTGAGATATCACATCTCATGCTATCGGAAGGGTCTCAGGATTGGAATGGGAAGGAATTGGATATCACATCTCATGCTATAGGAAGGGTCTCAGGTTTGGAACGGGAAGGAGTTGGATATCACATCTCATGTTATAGGAAGAGTCTCAGGTTTGGTATAAGCATTGAAATATCACATCTCTGCTATCGGAGGTGTCTCAGGATTGGGATGGGAAGGAATTGGATATCACATCTCATGCTATAGGAAGGGTATCAGGTTTGGAAGGGGAAGGAGTTGGATATCCCATCTCATGTTATAGGACGGGTCTCAGGTTTGATATTAGAAGCATTGAGATATCACATCGCATGCTGTAGGAAGGGTCTCAGGTTTGGAATGGTAAGGATTTGGATATCACATTTCATGTCATAGGAAGGATCTCAGGTTTGGTATTAGAAGCATTGATATATCACATCTCATGCTTTAGGAATGGTCTCAGGATTGGAATGGGTAGGAGTTGGATATTACATTCTTGCTATAGGAAGGGTCTCATGTTTGGAATGGGAAGGAGTTGGATATCACATATGCTATAGGAAGTGTCTCAGGTTTGGAACGGGAATGAGTTGGATATCACATCTCATGTTATAGGAAGGGTCTCAGGTTTGGTATAAGCATTGAGATATCACATCTCTGCTATCGGAAGTGGCTCAGGATTGGAATGGGAAGGAGTTGGATATCCCATCTCATGTTATAGGACGGGTCTCTGGTTTGGTATAAGCATTGAGATATCACATCTCATGCTATAGGAAGGGTCTCAGGATTGGAATGGGAAGGATTTGGATATCACATCTCATGCTATAGGAAGGGTCTCAGGTTTGGTATACGCATGGAGATATCACTTCTCATGCTATAGGAAGGGTCTCAGGATTGGAATGGGAAGGAGTTGAATATCACATCTCATGCTATAGGAAGGGTCTCAGGTTTGGTATAAGCATGGAGATATCACTTCTCATGCCATAGGAAGGGTCTCAGGATTGGAATGGGAAGCAGTTGGATATCACATCTCATGTTATAGGAAGGATCTCAGGTTTGGTATTAGAAGCATTGAGATATCACATCTCATGTTATCAGAAGGGTCCCAGGATTGGAATGGGAAGGAGTTGGATATCACATCTCATGCTAAAGGGAGGGTCTCAGGTTTGGAAGGGGAAGGATTTGGATATCACATCTCATGTTATCGGAAGGATCTCAGGTTTGGTATTAGAAGTATTGAGATATCATATCTCATGCTATAGGAAGGGTCTCAGGACTGGAATGGGAAGGAGTTGGATATCACATCTCATGCTAAAGGAAGGGTCTCAGGTTTGGTAGAAGCATTGAGATATCACATCTCATGCTATAGGAAGGGTCTCAGGATTGGAATGGCAAGGACTTAGATATCACATATCATGCTATAGGGAGGGTCTCAGTTTTGATATTAGAAGCATTGAGATATCACATCTCATGCTATCGGAAGTGTCTCAGGATTGGAATGGGAAGGAGCTGGATATCACATCTCATGCTAAAGGAAGGGTCTCAGGTTTGGAACGGGAAGGAGTTGGATATCACATCTCATGTTATAGGACGGGTCTCAGGTTTGTTATTAGAATCATTGAGATATCATATTGCATGCTGTAGGAAGGGTCTAAGGATTGGAATGGGAAGGACTTGGATATCACATCTCATGCTATAGATAGGCTCTCAGGTTTGGAACGGGAAGGAGTTGGATATCACATTTCATGTTAGAGGAAGGATCTCAGGTTTGGTATTAGAAGCATTGAGATATCACATCTCATGCTATAGGAAGGGTCTCAGGATTGGAATGGGAAGGACTTGGATATCACATCTCATGCTATAGATAGGCTCTCAGGTTTGGAAAGGGAAGGAGTTGGATATCACATCTCATGCTATAGGAAGGGTCTCAGGATTGGAATGGGAAGTAGTTGGATATCACATCTCATGCTATAGGAAGGGTCTCAGGATTGGAATGGGAAGGAGTTGGATATCACATCTCAATCTATAGGAAGGGTCTCAGGTTTGGTATAAGCATTGAGATATCACATCTGAAGCATCTCAGGTTTGGTATTAGAAGCACTGAGACATCACATCTCATGCTATAGGAAGGGTCTCAGGATTGGAATGGGAAGGAGTTGGATATCACATCTCATGCTATTGGAAGGGTCTCAGGTTTGGTATAAGCATTGAGATATCACATCTCATGCTATAGGAAGGGTCTCAGGATTGGAATGGGAAGGAGTTGTATATGACATCTCATGCCATAGGAAGGGTCTCAGGTTTGGTTTAAGCATTGAGATATCACATCTCTGCTATCGGAAGGGTCTCAGGATTGGAATGGGAAGGAGTTGGATATCCCATCTCATGTTATAGGAAGAGTCTCTGGTTTGGTATTAGAAGCATTGAGATATCACATCTCATGCTATAGGAAGTGTCTCAGGATTGGAATGGGAAGGACTTGGATATCACATCTCATGCTATAGGGAGGGTCTCAAGTTTGATATAAGAAGCATTGAGATATCACATCTCATGCTATAGGAAGGGTCTCAGGATTGGAATGGGAAGGAGTTGGATATCACATCTCATGCTATAGGAAGGGTCTCAGGTTTGGTATAAGCAGTGAGATATCACATCTCATGCTATAGGAAGTGTCTCAGGATTGGAATGGGAAGGAATTGGATATCACATCTCATGTTATAGGAAGGATCTCAGGTTTGGTATAAGCATTGAGATATCACATCTCTGCTATCGGAGAGGTCTCAGGATTGGAATGGGAAGGAGTTTGATATTCTCATGTTATAGGAAGGGTCTCATGTTTGGTATTAGAAGCATTGAGATATCACATCTCATGCTATAGGAAGGGTCTCAGGATTGGAATGGGAAGGACTTGGATATCATATCTCATTAATAGGGAGGGTCTCAAGTTTGATATTAGAAGCATTGAGATATCACATCTCATGATATCGGAAGGGTCTCAGGATTGGAATGGGAAGGAGTTGGATATCACATCTCATGATAATGGAAGGGTCTAAGGTTTGGAAAGGGGAAGGATTTGGATATCACATCTCATGTTATAGGACGGGTCTCAGGTTTGGTATTAGAAGCATTGAGATATCAAGTCTCATGGTATAGGAAGGGTCTCAGAATTGGAATGGGAAGGAGTTGGATATCACATCTCAAGCTATAGGAAGGGTCTCAGGATTGGAATGGGAAGGACATGGATATCACATCTCATGCTATAGGAAGTCTCTCAGGTTTGGAAGGGGAAGGAGTTGGATATCACATCTCATGTTATAGGAAGGGTCTCAGGTTTGGTATAAGCATTGAGATATCACATCTCTGCTATCGGAAGTCTCTCAGGATTGGAATGGGAAGGAGTTGGATATCCCATCTCATGTTATAGGACGGGTCTCTGGTTTGGTATAAGCATTGAGATATCACATCTCATGCTATAGGAAGGGTCTCAGGATTGGAATGGGAAGGAGTTGGATATCAAATCTCATGCTACAGATAGGCTCTCAGGTTTGGAATGGGAAGGAGTTGGATATCACATTTCATGTTAGAGGAAGGATCTCAGGTTTGGTATTAGAAGCATTGAGATATCACATCTCATGCTATAGGAAGGGTCTCAGGATTGGAATGGGAAGGACTTAGATATCACATCTCATGCTATAGATAGGCTCTCAGGTTTGGAAAGGGAAGGAGTTGGATATCACATCTCATGCTATAAGAAGGGTCTCAGGATTGGAATGGGAAGTAGTTGGATATCACATCTCATGCTATAGGAAGGGTCTCAGGTTTGGTATAAGCATTGAGATATCACATCTCATGCTATAGGACGGGTCTCAGGATTGGAATGGAAGGAGTTGGATGTCACATCTCATGTTATAGGAAGGATCTCAGGTTTGGTATTAGAAGCATTGAGACATCACATCTCATGCTATAGGAAGGGTCTCAGGATTGGAATGGGAAGGAGTTGGATATCACATCTCATGCTATAGGATGGGTCTCAAGTTTGGTATAAGCATTGAGATATCACATTTCATGCTATAGGAAGGGTCTCAGGATTGGAATGGGAAGGAGTTGCATATGACATCTCATGCCGTAGGAAGGGTCTCAGGTTTGGTATAAGCATTGAGATATCACATCTCTGCTATCGGAAGGGTCTCAGGCTTGGAATGGGAAGGAGTTGGATATCCCATCTCATGTTATAGGAAGAGTCTCAGGTTTGGTATTAGAAGCATTGAGATATCACATCTCATGCTATAGGAAGTGTCTCAGGATTGGAATGGGAAGGACTTGGATATCACATCTCATGCTATAGGGAGGGTCTCAAGTTTGATATTAGAAGCATTGAGATATCACATCTCATGCTATAGGAAGGGTCTCAGGATTGGAATGGGAAGGAGTTGGATATCACATCTCATGCTATAGGAAGGGTCTCAGGTTTGGTATAAGCAGTGAGATATCACATCTCATGCTATAGGAAGGGTCTCTGGATTGGAATGGGAAGGAGTTGGATATCACATCTCATGTTATAGGAAGGATCTCAGGTTTGGTATAAGCATTGAGATATCACATCTCTGCTATCGGAAGGGCCTCAGGATTGGAATGGGAAGGAGTTGGATATTCCCATCTCATGTTATAGGAAGGGTCTCAGGATTGGAATGGGAAGGAGTTGGATATCACATCTCATGCTATAGGAAGGGTCTCAGGATTGGGATGGGAAGGAATTGGATATCACATCTCATGCTATAGAAAGGGTATCAGGTTTAGAACGGGAAGGAGTTGGATATCCCATCTCATGTTATAGGACGGGTCTCAGGTTTGATATTAGAAGCATTGAGATATCACATTGCATGCTGTAGGAAGGGTCTCAGGTTTGGAATGGGAAGGATTTGGATATCACATTTCATGTCAAAGGAAGGATCTCAGGTTTGGTATTAGAATCATTGATATATCACATCTCATGCTATAGGAATGGTCTCAGGATTGGAATGGGTAGGAGTTGGATATTACATTCTTGCTATAGGAAGGGTCTCATGTTTGGAATGGGAAGGAGTTGGATATCACATATGCTAGAGGAAGTGTCTCAGGTTTGGAACGGGAATGAGTTGGATATCACATCTCATGTTATAGGAAGGGTCTCAGGTTTGGTATACGCATGGAGATATCACTTCTCATGCTATAGGAATGGTCTCAGGATTGGAATGGGAAGGAGTTGGATATCACATCTCATGCTATAGGAAGGGTCTCAGGTTTGGAATGGGAAGGAGTTGGATATCACATCTCATGCTATAGGAAGGGTCTCAGGATTGGAATGGGAAGGAGTTGGATATCACATCTCATGTTATAGGAAGAGTCTCAGGTTTGGTATTAGAAGCATTGAGATATCACATCTCTGCTATCGGAGGTGTCTCAGGATTGGGATGGGAAGGAATTGGATATCACATCTCATGCTATAGGAAGGGTATCAGGTTTGGAACGGGAAGGAGTTGGATATCCCATCTCATGTTATAGGACGGGTCTCAGGTCTGACATTAGAAGCATTGAGATATCACATCGCATGCTATAGGAAGGGTCTCAGGATTGGAATGGGAAGCAGTTGGATATCACATCTCATGCTATAGGAAGGGTCTCAGGTTTGGTATACGCATGGAGATATGACTTCTCATGCTATAGGAAGGGTCTCAGGATTGGAATGGGAAGGAGTTGGATATCACATCTCATGTTATAGGAAGGATCTCAGGTTTGGTATTAGAAGCATTGAGATATCACATCTCATGCTATCAGAAGGGTCTCAGGATTGGAATGGGAAGGAGTTGGATATCACATCTCATGCTAAAGGGAGGGTCTCAGGTTTGGAAGGGGAAGGATTTGGATATCACATCTCATGTTATCGGAAGGATCTCAGGTTTGGTATTAGAAATATTGAGATATCATATCTCATGCTATAGGAAGGGTCTCAGGACTGGAATGGGAAGGAGTTGGATATCACATCTCATGCTAAAGGAAGGGTCTCAGGTTTGGTAGAAGCAATGAGATATCACATCTCATGCTATAGGAAGGGTCTCCGGATTGGAATGGGAAGGACTTAGATATCACATATCATGCTATAGGGAGGGTCTCAGTTTTGATATTAGAAGCATTGAGATATCACATCTCATGCTATCGGAAGTGTCTCAGGATTGGAATGGGAAGGAGCTGGATATCACATCTCATGCTAAAGGAAGGGTCTCAGATTTGGAACGGGAAGGAGTTGGATATCACATCTCATGTTATAGGAAGGGTCTCAGGTGTGGTATAAGCATTGAGATATCACATCTCTGCTATCGGAAGTGTCTCAGGATTGGAATGGGAAGGAGTTGGATATCCCATCTCATGCTATAGATAGGCTCTCAGGTTTGGAAAGGGAAGGAGTTGGATATCACATCTCATGCTATAGGAAGGGTCTCAGGATTGGAATGGGAAGTAGTTGGATATCACATCTCATGCTATAGGAAGGGTCTCAGGTTTGGTGTAAGCATTGAGATATCACATCTCATGCTATAGGACGGGTCTCAGGATTGGAATGGAAGGAGTTGGATATCACATCTCATGCTATAGGAAGGGTCTCAGGATTGGAATGGGAAGTAGTTGGATATCACATCTCATGCTATAGGAAGGGTCTCAGGTTTGGTGTAAGCATTGAGATATCACATCTCATGGTATAGGACGGGTCTCAGGATTGGAATGGAAGGACTTGGATATCACATCTCATGCTATAGATAGGCTCTCAGGTTTGGAAAGGGAAGGAGTTGGATATCACATCTCATGCTATAGGAAGGGTCTCAGGATTGGAATGGGAAGTAGTTGGATATCACATCTCATGATATAGGAAGGGTCTCAGGTTTGGTATAAGCATTGAGATATCACATCTCATGCTATAGGACGGGTCTCAGGATTGGAATGGAAGGAGTTGGATATCACATCTCATGTTATAGGAAGGATCTCAGGTTTGGTATTAGAAGCATTGAGACATCACATCTCATGCTATAGGAAGGGTCTCAGGATTGGAATGGGAAGGAGTTGGATATCACATCTCATGCTATAGGAAGGGTCTCAGGTTTGGTATAAGCATTGAGATATCACATCTCATGCTATAGGAAGGGTCTCAGGATTGGAATGGGAAGGAGTTGTATATGACATCTCATGCCGTAGGAAGGGTCTCAGGTTTGGCATAAGCATTGAGATATCACTTCTCATGCTATAGGAATTGTCTCAGGATTGTAATGGGAAGGAGTTGGATATCATATCTCATGTTATAGGAAGGGTCTCAGGTTTGGTATTAGAAGCATTGAGATATCACATCTCATGCTATAGGAAGGGTCTCAGGATTGGAATGGGAAGGACTTGGATATCACATCTCATGCTATAGGGAGGGTCTCACATTTGGAAAGGGAAGGAGTTGGATATCACATTTCATGTTAGAGGTAGGATTTCAGGTTTGGTATTAGAGGCATTGAGATATCACATCTCATGCTATCAGAAGGGTCTCAGGATTGGAATGGGAAGGAGTTGGATATCACATCTCATGCTAAAGGGAGGGTCTCAGGTTTGGAAAGGGAAGGATTTGGATATCACATCTCATGTTAGAGGAAGGATCTCAGGTTTGGTATTAGAGGCATTGAGATATCACATCTCATGCTAAAGGGAGGGTCTCAGGTTTGGAAGGCGAAGGATTTGGATATCACATCTCTTATTATAGGAAGGATCACAAGTTTGGTATTAGAAGCATTGAGATATCACATCTCTGCTATCGGAGGTGTCTCAGGATTGGGATGGGAAGGAATTGGATATCACATCTCATGCTATAGGAAGGGTATCAGGTTTGGAACGGGAAGGAGTTGGATATCCCATCTCATGTTATAGGACGGGTCTCAGGTTTGATATTAGAAGCATTGAGATATCACATCGCATGCTGTAGGAAGGGTCTCAGGTTTGGAATGGGAAGGATTTGGATATCACATTTCATGTCATAGGAAGGATCTCAGGTTTGGTATTAGAAGCATTGATATATCACATCTCATGCTATAGGAATGGTCTCAGGATTGGATTTGGTAGGAGTTGGATATTACATTCTTGCTATAGGAAGGGTCTCATGTTTGGAATGGGAAGGAGTTGGATATCACATATGCTATAGGAAGTGTCTCAGGTTTGGAACGGGAATGAGTTGGATATCACATCTCATGTTATAGGAAGGGTCTCAGGTTTGGTATAAGCATTGAGATATCACATCTCTGCTATCGGAAGTGGCTCAGGATTGGAATGGGAAGGAGTTGGATATCCCATCTCATGTTATAGGACGGGTCTCTGGTTTGGTATAAGCATTGAGATATCACATCTCATGCTATAGGAAGGGTCTCAGGATTGGAATGGGAAGGATTTGGATATCACATCTCATGCTATAGAAAGGGTCTCAGGTTTGGTAGACGCATGGAGATATCACTTCTCATGCTATAGGAAGAGTCTCAGGATTGGAATGGGAAGGAGTTGAATATCACATCTCATGCTATAGTAAGGGTCTCAGGTTTGGTATAAGCATGGAGATATCACTTCTCATGCTATAGGAAGGGTCTTAGGATTGGAATGGGAAGGAGCTGGATATCACATCTCATGCTAAAGGAAGGGTCTCAGGTTTGGAACGGGAAGGAGTTGGACATCACATCTCATGTTATAGGAAGGGTCTCAGGTTTGGTATAAGCATTGAGATATCACATCTCTGCTATCGGAAGTGTCTCAGGATTGGAATGGGAAGGAGTTGGATATCCCATCTCATGCTATAGATAGGCTCTCAGGTTTGGAAAGGGAAGGAGTTGGATATCACATTTCATGCTATAGGAAGGGTCTCAGGATTGGAATGGGAAGTAGTTGGATATCACATCTCATGCTATAGGAAGGGTCTCAGGTTTGGTATAAGCATTGAGATATCACATCTCATGCTATAGGACGGGTCTCAGGATTGGAATGGAAGGAGTTGGATATCACATCTCATGCTATAGGAAGGGTCTCAGGATTGGAATGGGAAGTAGTTGGATATCACATCTCATGCTATAGGAAGGGTCTCAGGTTTGGTATTAGAAGCATTGAGATATCACATCTCATGCTATAGGAAGGGGCTCAGGATTGGAATGGGAAGGACTTGGATGTCACATCTCATGCTATAGATAGGCTCTCAGGTTTGGAAAGGGAAGGAGTTGGATATCACATCTCAAGCTATAGGAAGGGTCTCAGGATTGGAATGGGAAGGAGTTGGATATCACATCTCAAGCTATAGGAAGGGTCTCAGGATTGGAATGGGAAGGAGTTGTATATCACATCTCATGCTATAGGAAGGGTCTCAGGTTTGGTATAAGCATTGAGATATCCCATCTCATGCTATAGGAAGGGTCTCAGGTTTGGAAGGGGAAGGATTTCGGTATCACATCTCATGTTATAGGACTGGTCTCAGGTTTGGTATTAGAAGCATTGAGATATCAAGTCTCATGGTATAGGAAGGGTCTCAGGATTGGAATGGGAAGGAGTTGGGTATCACATCTCATGCTATAGGAAGGGTCTCAGGTTTGGTATAAGCATTGAGATATCACATCTCATGCTATAGGAAGGGTCTCAAGTTTGGAAGGGGAAGGATTTGGATATCATATCTCATGTTATAGGACGGGTCCCAGGTTTGGTATTAGAAGCTTTGAGATATCACATCTCATGCTATAGGAAGGGTCTCAGGATTGGAATGGTAAGAAGTTGGATATCACATCTCATGCTAAAGGAAGGGACTCGGGTTTGATAGAAGCATTGAGATATCACATCTCATGCTATAGGAAGGGTCTCAGGATTGGAATGGGAAGGAGTTGGATATCACATCTCATGCCATAGGAAGGGTCTCAGGTTTGGTATAAGCATTGAGATATCACATCTCTGCTATCGGAAGGGTCTCAGGATAGGAATGGGAAGGACTTAGATATCACATCTCATGCTATAGGGAGGGTCTCAGTTTTGATATTAGAAGCATTGAGATATCACATTTCATGCTATCGGAAGGGTCTCAGGATTGGAATGGGAAGGAGTTGGATATCACATCTCAAGCTATCTCAGGATTGGAATGGGAAGGAGTTTGATATCACATCTCAAGCTATAGGAAGTGTCTCAGGTTTGGAAGGGGAAGGATTTGGATCTCACATCTCATGTTTTAGGACGGGTTTCAGGTTTGGTATTAGAAGCATTGAGATATCACATCTCATGGTATAGGAAGGGTCTCAGGGTTGGAATGGGAAGGAGTTGGATATCACATCTCAAGCTATCACATGATTGGAATGGGAAGCAGTTTGATAGCACATCTCAAGCTATAGGAAGGGTCTCAGGTTTGGTATTAGAAGCATTGAGATATCACATCTCATGCTATAGGAAGGGACTCAGGATTGGAATGGGAAGTAGTTGGATATCACATCTCATGATATAGGAAGGGTCTCAGGTTTGGTATAAGCATTGAGATATCACATCTCAATGCTTCTAATACCAAACCTGAGACCCTTCCTATAACATGAGATGTGATATCCAAGTCCTTCCCATTCCAATCCTGAGACCCTTCCTATAGCTTGAGATGTGATATCCAACTCCTTCCCATTCCAATTCTGAGACCCGTCCTATACCATGAGATGTGATATCTCAATGCTTCTAATACCAAACCTGAGACCCTTCCTATAACGAGATGGGATATCCAACTCCTTCCCATTCCAATCCTGAGACCCTTCCGATACCAGAGATGTGATATCTCAATGCTTATACCAAACCTGAGACCCTTCCTATGGCATGAGATGTCATATACAACTCCGTCCGATTCCAAACCTGAGACCCTTCCTATAGCATGAGATGGGATATCTCAATGCTTATACCAAACCTGAGACCCTTCCTATAGCATGAGATGTGATATCCAACTCCTTCCCATTCCAATCCTGAGACCCTTCCTATAGCTTGAGATGTGATATCCAACTACTTCCCATTCCAATCCTGAGACCCTTCCTATAGCTTGAGATGTGATATCCGACTCCTTCCCATTCCAATCCTGAGACACTTCTGATAGCAGGAGATGTGATATCTCAATGCCTCTAATACCAAACCTGAGATCCTTCCGATAGCTTGAGATGTGATATCTCAATGCTTCTAATACCAAACCTGAGATCCTTCCTATAACATGAGATGTGATCTCCAAATCCTTCCCCTTCCAAAGCTGAGACCCTCCCTTTAGCATGAGATGTGATATCCAACTCCTTCCCATTCCAATCCTGAGACCCTTCTGATAGCATGAGATGTGATATCTCAATGCCTCTAATACCAAACCTGAGATCCTACCTCTAACATGAAATGTGATATCCAACTCCTTCCCCTTCCAAACCTGAGAGCCTTCCTATAGCATGAGATGTGATATCCAAGTCCTTCCCATTCCAATCCTGAGACCCTTCCTATAACATGAGATGTGATATCCAACTCCTTCCCATTCCAACCTGAGACCCTTCCTATAGCATGAGATGGGATATCCAACTCCTTCCAAATCCAATCCTGATACCCTTCCGATAGCATGAGATGTGATATCTCAATGCTTCTACAAAACCTGAGACCCATACATGGCATTAGATGTCATATCAAACTCCTTCCCATTCCAATCCTGAGACCCTTCCTATAGCTTGAGATGTGATATCCAACTCCTTCCCATTCCAATTCTGAGACCCGTCCTATACAATGAGACTTGATATCTCAATGCTTCTAATACCAAACCTGAGACCGGTCCTATATCATGAGATGTGATATCCAAATCCTTCCCCTTCCAAACCTTAGACCCTTCCTTTATCATGAGATGTGATATCCAAGTCCTTCCCATTCCAATCCTGAGACCCTTCCTATAGCATGAGATGTGATATCCAAGTCCTTCCCATTCCAATCCTGAGACCCTTCCTATAGCATGAGATGTGATATCTCAATGCTTCTAATACCAAACCTGAGACCCTTCCTATAACATGAGATGTGATATCCAAGTCCTTCCCATTCCAATCCTGAGACCCTTCTTATAGCTTGAGATGTGATATCCAACTCCTTCCCATTCCAATTCTGAGACCCGTCCTATAGCATGAGATGTGATATCCAAGTCCTTCCCATTCCAATCCTGAGACCCTTCCTATAGCATGAGATGTGATATCTCAATGCTTCTAATACCAAACCTGAGACCCTTCCTATAACATGAGATGTGATATCCAAGTCCTTCCCATTCCAATCCTGAGACCCTTCTTATAGCTTGAGATGTGATATCCAACTCCTTCCCATTCCAATACTGAGATCCTTCCTATAGCATGAGATGTGATATCCAAGTCCTTCCCATTCCAATCCTGAGACCCTTCCTATAGCATGAGATGTGATATCTCAATGCTTCTAATACCAAACCTGAGACCCTTCCTATAACATGAGATGTGATATCCAAGTCCTTCCCATTCCAATCCTGAGACCCTTCCTATAGCATGAGATGTGATATCTCAATGCTTCTAATACCAAACCTGAGACCCTTCCTATAACATGAGATGTGATATCCAAGTCCTTCCCATTCCAATCCTGAGACCCTTCTTATAGCTTGAGATGTGATATCCAACTCCTTCCCATTCCAATTCTGAGACCCGTCCTATAGCATGAGATGTGATATCTCAATGCCTCTAATACCAAACCTGAGATTCTTCCTATAACATGAGATGTGATATCTCAATGCTTCTAATACCAAACCTGAGACCCTCCCTTTAGCATGAGATGTGATATCCGACTCCTTCCCATTCCAACCTGAGACCCTTCCTATAGCATGAGATGGGATATCCAACTCCTTCCAAATCCAATCCTGAGACCCTTCCTATAGCTTGAGATGTGATATCCAACTCCTTCCCATTCCAATTCTGAGACCCTTCCGATAGCATGAGATGTGATATCTCAATGCTTCTAATACCAAACCTGAGATCCTTCCTATAACATGAGATGTGATCTCCAAATCCTTCCCCTTCCAAAGCTGAGACCCTCCCTTTAGCATGAGATGTGATATCCAACTCCTTCCCATTCCAATCCTGAGACCCTTCTGATAGCATGAGATGTGATATCTCAATGCCTCTAATACCAAACCTGAGATCCTACCTCTAACATTAAATGTGATATCCAACTCCTTCCCCTTCCAAACCTGAGAGCCTTCCTATAGCATGAGATGTGATATCCAAGTCCTTCCCATTCCAATCCTGAGACCCTTCCTATACCATGAGATGTGATTTCTCAATGCTTCTAATACGAAACCTGGGACCCGTCCTATAACATGAGATATGATATCCAAATCCTTCCCCTTCCAAACCTGAGACCCTTCCTTTAGCATGAGATGTGATATACAAATCCTTCCCATTCCAATCCTGAAACCCTTCCTATAGCATGAGATGTGATATCTCAATGTTTCTAATAACAAACCTGAGACCCTTACTATAGCAAGAGATGTGACATCCAAATCCTTCCCATTCCAATCCTGAGATCCTTCCTATTGGATGAGATGTGATATCCAACTCCTTCCCATTCCAATCCTGAGACCCTTCCTATACCATGAGATGTGATATCTCAATGCTTCTACCAAAACTGAGACCCTTCCTTTAGCATGAGATGTGATATCCAACTCCTTCCCATTCCAATCCTGAGACCCTTCCTATAGCATGAGATGTGATATCTCAATGCCTCTAATACCAAACCTGAGATTCTTCCTATAACATGAGATGTGATATCTCAATGCTTCTAATACCAAACCTGAGACCCTTCCTATAACATGAGATGTGATATCCAAGTCCTTCCCATTCCAATACTGAGACCCTTCTTATAGCTTGAGATGTGATATCCAACTCCTTCCCATTCCAATACTGAGATCCTTCCTATAGCATGAGATGTGATATCCAAGTCCTTCCCATTCCAATCCTGAGACCCTTCCTATAGCATGAGATGTGATATCTCAATGCTTCTAATACCAAACCTGAGACCCTTCCTATAACATGAGATGTGATATCCAAGTCCTTCCCATTCCAATCCTGAGACCCTTCCTATAGCATGAGATGTGATATCTCAATGCTTCTAATACCAAACCTGAGACCCTTCCTATAACATGAGATGTGATATCCAAGTCCTTCCCATTCCAATCCTGAGACCCTTCTTATAGCTTGAGATGTGATATCCAACTCCTTCCCATTCCAATTCTGAGACCCGTCCTATAGCATGAGATGTGATATCTCAATGCCTCTAATACCAAACCTGAGATTCTTCCTATAACATGAGATGTGATATCTCAATGCTTCTAATACCAAACCTGAGACCCTCCCTTTAGTATGAGATGTGATATCCGACTCCTTCCCATTCCAATCCTGAGACCCTTCTGATAGCATGAGATGTGATATCCAACTCCTTCCCATTCCAACCTGAGACCCTTCCTATAGCATGAGATGGGATATCCAACTCCTTCCAAATCCAATCCTGATACCCTTCCGATAGCATGAGATGTGATATCCCAATGCTTCAACAAAACCTGAGACCCATACATGGCATGAGATGTCATATCAAACTCCTTCCCATTCCAATCCTGAGACCCTTCCTATAGCTTGAGATGTGATATCCAACTCCTTCCCATTCCAATTCTGAGACCCTTCCGATAGCATGAGATGTGATATCTCAATGCTTCTAATACCAAACCTGAGATCCTTCCTATAACATGAGATGTGATCTCCAAATCCTTCCCCTTCCAAAGCTGAGACCCTCCCTTTAGCATGAGATGTGATATCCAACTCCTTCCCATTCCAATCCTGAGACCCTTCTGATAGCATGAGATGTGATATCTCAATGCCTCTAATACCAAACCTGAGATCCTACCTCTAACATTAAATGTGATATCCAACTCCTTCCCCTTCCAAACCTGAGAGCCTTCCTATAGCATGAGATGTGATATCCAAGTCCTTCCCATTCCAATCCTGAGACCCTTCCTATACCATGAGATGTGATTTCTCAATGCTTCTAATACGAAACCTGGGACCCGTCCTATAACATGAGATATGATATCCAAATCCTTCCCCTTCCAAACCTGAGACCCTTCCTTTAGCATGAGATGTGATATACAAATCCTTCCCATTCCAATCCTGAAACCCTTCCTATAGCATGAGATGTGATATCTCAATGTTTCTAATAACAAACCTGAGACCCTTACTATAGCAAGAGATGTGACATCCAAATCCTTCCCATTCCAATCCTGAGATCCTTCCTATTGGATGAGATGTGATATCCAACTCCTTCCCATTCCAATCCTGAGACCCTTCCTATACCATGAGATGTGATATCTCAATGCTTCTACCAAAACTGAGACCCTTCCTTTAGCATGAGATGTGATATCCAACTCCTTCCCATTCCAATCCTGAGACCCTTCCTATAGCATGAGATGTGATATCTCAATGCCTCTAATACCAAACCTGAGATTCTTCCTATAACATGAGATGTGATATCTCAATGCTTCTAATACCAAACCTGAGACCCTCCCTTTAGCATGAGATGTGATATCCGACTCCTTCCCATTCCAATCTTGAGACCCTTCTGATAGCATGAGATGTGATATCTCAATGCCTCTAATACCAAACCTGAGATCCTTCCGATAGCATGAGATGTGATATCTCAATGCTTCTAATACCAAACCTGAGATCCTTCCTATAACATGAGATGTGATATCCAAATCCTTCCCCTTCCAAACCTGAGACCCTCCCTTTAGCATGAGATGTGATATCCAACTCCTTCCCATTCCAATCCTGAGATCCTTCTGATAGCATGAGATGTGATATCTCAATGCCTCTAATACCAAACCTGAGATCCTACCTCTAACATGAAATGTGATATCCAACTCCTTCCCCTTCCAAACCTGAGAGCCTTCCTATAGCATGAGATGTGACATCCAAGTCCTTCCCATTCCAATCCTGAGACCCTTCCTATAACATGAGATGTGATATCCAACTCCTTCCTATTCCAACCTGAGACCCTTCCTATAGCATGAGATGGGATATCCAACTCCTTCCAAATCCAATCCTGATACCCTGCCGATAGCATGAGATGTGATATCCCAATGCTTCTACAAAACCTGAGACCCATACATGGCATGAGATGTGATATCAAACTCCTTCCCATTCCAATCCTGAGACCCTTCCTATAGCTTGAGATGTGATATCCAACTCCTTCCCATTCCAATTCTGAGACCCTTCCTATAGCATGAGATGTGATATCTCAATGCTTCTAATACCAAACCTGAGACCCTTCCTATAACATGAGATTTGTTATATCCAAGTCCTTCCCATTCCAATCCTGAGACCCTTCCTATAGCATGAGATGTGATATCTCAATGCTTCTAATACCAAACCTGAGACCCTTCCTATAACATGAGATGTGATATCCAAGTCCTTCCCATTCCAATCCTGAGACCCTTCCTATAGCTTGAGATGTGATATCCAACTCCTTCCCATTCCAATTCTGAGACCCTTCCTATAGCATGAGATGTGATATCTCAATGCTTCTAATACCAAACCTGAGACCCTTCCTATAACATGAGATGTGATATCCAAGTCCTTCCCATTCCAATTCTGAGACCCTTCCTATAGCATGAGATGTGATATCTCAAAGCTTCTAATACCAAACCTGGGACCCGACCTATAACATGAGATATGATATCCAAATCCTTCCCCTTCCAAACCTGAGACCCTTCCTTTAGCATGAGATGTGATATTCAAATCCTTCCCATTCCAATCCTGAAACCCTTCCTATAGCATGAGATGTGATATCTCAATGTTTCTAATATAAAACCTGAGACCCTTCCTATAGCAAGAGATGTGATATCCAAATCCTTCCCATTCCAATCCTGAGACCCTTCCTATAACATGAGATGTGATATCCAACTCCTTCCCATTCCAACCTGAGACCCTTCCTATAGCATGAGAAGGGATATCCAACTCCTTCCCATTCCAATCCTGAGACCCTTCCTATACCATGAGATGTGATATCTCAATGCTTCTAATACCAAACCTGGGACCCGTCCTATAACATGAGATATGATATCCAAATCCTTCCCCTTCCAAACCTGAGACCCTTCCTTTAGCATGAGATGTGATATACAAATCCTTCCCATTCCAATCCTGAAACCCTTCCTATAGCATGAGATGTGATATCTCAATGTTTCTAATAACAAACCTGAGACCCTTCCTATAGCTTGAGATGTGATATCCAACTCCTTCCCATTCCAATTCTGAGACCCTTCCTATAGCATGAGATGTGATATCCAAGTCCTTCCCATTCCAATCCTGAGACCCTTCCTATAGCATGAGATGTGATATCTCAATGCTTCTAATACCAAACCTGAGACCCTTCCTATAACATGAGATGTGATATCCAAGTCCTTCCCATTCCAATCCTGAGACCCTTCCTATAGCATGAGATGTGATATCTCAATGCTTCTAATACCAAACCTGAGACCCTTCCTATATCATGAGATGTGATATCCAAGTCCTTCCCATTCCAATCCTGAGACCCTTCCTATAGCTTGAGATGTGATATCCAACTCCTTCCCATTCCAATTCTGAGACCCGTCCTATACCATGAGATATGATATCTCAATGCTTCTAATACCAAACCTGAGACCCTTCCTATAACGAGATGGGATATCCAACTCCTTCCCATTCCAATCCTGAGACCCTTCTGATAGCAGAGATGTGATATCTCAATGCTTATACCAAACCTGAGACCCTTCCTATGGCATGAGATGTCATATACAACTCCATCCGATTCCAAACCTGAGACCCTTCCTATAGCATGAGATGGGATATCTCAATGATCATACCAAACCTGAGACCCTTCCTATAGCATGAGATGTGATATCCAACTCCTTCCCATTCCAATCCTGAGACCCTTCCTATAGCTTGAGATGTGATATCCAACTACTTCCCATTCCAATCCTGAGACCCTTCCTATAGCTTGAGATGTGATATCCAACTCCTTCCCATTCCAATCCTGAGACCCTTCCTATAGCATGAGTTGTGATATCTCAATGCTTCTAATACCAAACCTGAGATCCTTCCTATAACATGAGATGTGATATCCAAATCCTTCCACTTCCAAACCTGAGACCCTCCCTTTAGCATGAGATGTGATATCCGACTCCTTCCCATTCCAATCCTGAGACCCTTCTGATAGCATGAGATGTGATATCTCAATGCCTCTAATACCAAACCTGAGATCCTTCCGATAGCATGAGATGTGATATCTCAATGCTTCTAATACCAAACCTGAGATCCTTCCTATAACATGAGATGTGATCTCCAAATCCTTCCCCTTCCAAAGCTGAGACCCTCCCTTTAGCATGAGATGTGATATCCAACTCCTTCCCATTCCAATCCTGAGACCCTTCTGATAGCATGAGATGTGATATCTCAATGCCTCTAATGCCAAACCTGAGATCCTACCTCTAACATTAAATGTGATATCCAACTCCTTCCCCTTCCAAACCTGAGAGCCTTCCTATAGCATGTGATGTGATATCCAAGTCCTTCCCATTCCAATCCTGAGACCCTTCCTATAACATGAGAAGTGATATCCAACTCCTTCCCATTCCAACCTGAGACCCTTCCTATAGCATGAGATGGGATATCCAACTCCTTCCAAATCCAATCCTGATACCCTTCCGATAGCATGAGATGTGATATCTCAATGCTTCTACAAAACCTGAGACCCATACATGGCATGAGATGTGATATCCAACTCCTTCCCATTCCAATTCTGAGACCCGTCCTATACAATGAGACTTGATATCTCAATGCTTCTAATACCAAACCTGAGACCGGTCCCATAACATGAGATGTGATATCCAAATCCTTCCCCTTCCAAACCTTAGACCCTTCCTTTATCATGAGATGTGATATCCAAGTCCTTCCCATTCCAATCCTGAGACCCTTCCTATAGCATGAGATGTGATATCTCAATGCTTCTAATACCAAACCTGAGACCCTTCCTATAACATGAGATGTGATATCCAAGTCCTTCGCATTCCAATCCTGAGACCCTTCCTATAGCATGAGATGTGATATCTCAATGCTTCTAATACCAAACCTGAGACCCTTCCTATAACATGAGATGTGATATCCAAGTCCTTCCCATTCCAATCCTGAGACCCTTCTTATAGCTTGAGATGTGATATCCAACTCCTTCCCATTCCAATTCTGAGACCCGTCCTATAGCATGAGATGTGATATCTCAATGCCTCTAATACCAAACCTGAGATTCTTCCTATAACATGAGATGTGATATCTCAATGCTTCTAATACCAAACCTGAGACCCTCCCTTTAGCATGAGATGTGATATCTGACTCCTTCCCATTCCAATCCTGAGACCCTTCTGATAGCATGAGATGTGATATCTCAATGCCTCTAATACCAATCCTGAGATTCTTCCTATAACATGAGATGTGATATCTCAATGCTTCTAATACCAAACCTGAGAACTTCCCTTTAGCATGAGATGTGATATCCGACTCCTTCCCATTCCAATCCTGAGACCCTTCTGATAGCATGAGATGTGATATATCAATGCTTCTAGCATCAAACCTGAGATCCTTCCCATAACATGAGATGTGATATCCCAATCCTTCCCCTTCCAAACCTGAGACCGTCCCTTTAGCATGAGATGTGATATCCAACTCCTTCCCATTCCAATCCTGAGATCCTTCTGATAGCATGAGATGTGATATCTCAATGCCTCTAATACCAAACCTGAGATCCTACCTCTAACATGAAATGTGATATCCAACTCCTTCCCCTTCCAAACCTGAGAGCCTTCCTATAGCATGAGATGTGATATCCAACTCCTTCCCATTCCAACCTGAGACCCTTCCTATAGCATGAGATGGGATATCCAACTCCTTCCAAATCCAATCCTGATACCCTTCCGATAGCATGAGATGGGATATCCAACTCCTTCCAAATCCAATCCTGATACCCTTCCGATAGCATGAGATGTGATATCCCAATGCTTCTACAAAACCTGAGACCCATACATGGCATGAGATGTGATATCAAACTCCTTCCCATTCCAATCCTGAGACCCTTCCTATAGCATGAGATGGGATATCCAACTCCTTCCCATTCCATTCCTGAGACACTTCCGATAGCAGAGATGTGATATCTGAATGCTTATACCACACCTGAGACCCTTCCTATAACATGAGATGTGATATCCAACTCCTTCCCGTTCCAAACCTGAGACCCTTCCTTTAGCATGAGATGTGATATCCAGCTCCTTCCCATTCCAATTCTGAGACCCTTCCTATAGCATGAGATGTGATATCTCAATGCTTCTAATACCAATCCTGAGACCCTTCCTATAGCATGAGATGTGATATCTCAATGCTTCTAATACCAAACCTGAGACCCCTCCTATACCATGAGATGTGATATCTCAATGCTTCTAATACCGAACCTGAGACCCCTCCTATAACGAGATGGGATATCCAACTCCTTCCCATTCCAATCCTGAGACCCTTCCAATAGCAGAGATGTGATATCTCAATGCTTATACCAATCCTGATACCCTTCCTATAGCATGAGATGTGATGTCTCAATGCTTCTAATACCAAACCTGAGATCCTTCCTATAACATGAGATGTGATATCCAACTCCTTCCCATTCCAATCCTGAGACACTTCCTATAGCATGAGAAGTGATATTTGGATATCACATCTCATGCTAAAGGAAGGGTCTCAGGTTTGGTATAAGCATTGAGATATCACATCTCTGCTATCGGAAGGGTCTCAGGATTGGAATGGGAAGGAGTTGGATATCACATCACTTGCTATAGGAAGGGCCTCAGGTTTTGTATTAGAAGCATTGAGACATCACATCTCATGCTATTGGAAGGGTCTCAGGTTTGGTATAAGCATTGAGATATCACATCTCTGCTATCGGAAGGGTCTCAGGATTGGAATGGGAAGGAGTTGGATATCCCATCTCATGTTATAGGAAGGGTCTCAGGTTTGGTATTAGAAGCATTGAGATATCACATATCATGCTATAGGAAGGGTCTCAGGATTGGAATGGGAAGGACTTGGATATCACATCTCATGCTATAGGGAGGGTGTCAAGTTTGATATTAGAAGCATTGAGATAACAAATCTCATGATATCGGAAGGGTCTCAGGATTGGAATGGGAAGGAGTTGGATATCACATCTCATGATAAAGTAATCAGAACGATCTCAGGATTGGAATGGGAAGGAGTCGGATATCACATCTCATGCTAAAGGGAGGGTCTCAGGTTTGGAAGTGGAAGGATTTGGATATCACATGTCATGTTATAGGAAGGATCTCAGGTTTGGTATTAGAAGCATTGAGATATCACATCTCATGCTATAGGAAGGGTCTCAGGATTGGAATGGGAAGGAGTTGGATATCACATCTCAAGCTATAGGAAGGGTCTCAGGATTGTAATGGGAAGGAGTTGGATATCACATCTCAAGCTATAGGAAGGGTCTCAGGATTGGAATGGGAAGGAGTTGGATATCACATCTCATGCTATAGCTAGGGTCTCAGGTTTGGTATAAGCATTGAGATATCCCATCTCATTCTATAGGAAGGGTCTCAGGTTTGGAATCGGAAGGAGTTGTATATGACATCTCATGCCATAGGAAGGGTCTCAGGTTTGGTATAAGCATTGAGATATCACATCTCTGCTATCGGAAGGGTCTCAGGATTGGAATGGGAAGGAGTTGGATATCCCATCTCGTTATAGGAAGGGTCTCAGGTTTGGTATTAGAAGCATTGAGATATCACATCTCATGGTATAGGACGGGTCTCAGAATTGGAATGGGAAGGAGTTGGATATCACATCTCAAGCTATAGGAAGGGTCTCAGGATTGGAATGGGAAGGACTTGGATATCACATCTCATGTTATAGGAAGGGTCTCAGGTTTGGTATTAGAAGCATTGAGATATCACATCTCATGCTATAGGAAGGGTCTCAGGATTGGAATGGGAAGGAGTTGGATATCACATCTCATGATAAAGTAATCAGAAGGGTCTCAGGATTGGAATGGGAAGGAGTCGGATATCACATCTCATGCTAAAGGGAGGGTCTCAGGTTTGGAAGTGGAAGGATTTGGATATCACATGTCATGTTATAGGAAGGATCTCAGGTTTGGTATTAGAAGCATTGAGATATCACATCTCATGCTATAGGAAGGGTCTCAGGATTGGAATGGGAAGGAGTTGGATATCACA
This sequence comes from Ambystoma mexicanum, assembly GCF_040938575.1. Lineage (NCBI taxonomy): Eukaryota > Metazoa > Chordata > Amphibia > Caudata > Ambystomatidae > Ambystoma > Ambystoma mexicanum. Next base: position 1,153,327,566 of record NC_090934.1, read on the forward strand.
TCTCAAGCTATAGGAAGGGTCTCAGGATTGGAATGGGAAGGAGTTGGATATCATATCTCAAGCTATAGGAAGGGTCTCAGGATTGGAATGGGAAGGAGTTGGATATCACATCTCATGCTATAGCTAGGGTCTCAGGTTTGGTATAAGCATTGAGATATCCCATCTCATGCTATAGGAAGGGTCTCAGGTTTGGAATCGGAAGGAGTTGTATATGACATCTCATGCCATAGGAAGGGTCTCAGGTTTGGTATAAGCATTGAGATATCACATCTCTGCTATCGGAAGGGTCTCAGGATTGGAATGGGAAGGAGTTGGATATCCCATCTCGTTATAGGAAGGGTCTCAGGTTTGGTATTAGAAGCATTGAGATATCACATCTCATGGTATAGGACGGGTCTCAGAATTGGAATGGGAAGGAGTTGGATATCACATCTCAAGCTATAGGAAGGGTCTCAGGATTGGAATGGGAAGGACTTGGATATCACATCTCATGTTATAGGAAGGGTCTCAGGTTTGGTATTAGAAGCATTGAGATATCACATCTCATGGTATAGGACGGGTCTCAGAATTGGAATGGGAAGGAGTTGGATATCACATCTCAAGCTATAGGAAGGGTCTCAGGATTGGAATGGGAAGGACTTGGATATCACATCTCATGTTATAGGAAGGGTCTCAGGTTTGGTATTAGAAGCATTGAGATATCACATCTCATGCTATAGGAAGGGTCTCAGGATTGGAATGGGAAGGAGTTGGATATCACATCTCATGATAAAGTAATCAGAAGGGTCTCAGGATTGGAATGGGAAGGAGTCGGATATCACATCTCATGCTAAAGGGAGGGTCTCAGGTTTGGAAGTGGAAGGATTTGGATATCACATGTCATGTTATAGGAAGGATCTCAGGTTTGGTATTAGAAGCATTGAGATATCACATCTCATGCTATAGGAAGGGTCTCAGGATTGGAATGGGAAGGAGTTGGATATCACATCTCAAGCTATAGGAAGGGTCTCAGGATTGGAATGGGAGGGAGTTGGATATCATATCTCAAGCTATAGGAAGGGTCTCAGGATTGGAATGGGAAGGAGTTGGATATCACATCTCATGCTATAGCTAGGGTCTCAGGTTTGGTATAAGCATTGAGATATCCCATCTCATGCTATAGGAAGGGTCTCAGGTTTGGAATCGGAAGGAGTTGTATATGACATCTCATGCCATAGGAAGGGTCTCAGGTTTGGTATAAGCATTGAGATATCACATCTCTGCTATCGGAAGGGTCTCAGGATTGGAATGGGAAGGAGTTGGATATCCCATCTCGTTATAGGAAGGGTCTCAGGTTTGGTATTAGAAGCATTGAGATATCACATCTCATGGTATAGGACGGGTCTCAGAATTGGAATGGGAAGGAGTTGGATATCACATCTCAAGCTATAGGAAGGGTCTCAGGATTGGAATGGGAAGGACTTGGATATCACATCTCATGTTATAGGAAGGGTCTCAGGTTTGGTATTAGAAGCATTGAGATATCACATCTCATGCTATAGGAAGGGTCTCAGGATTGGAATGGGAAGGACTTGGATATCACATCTCATGTTATAGGAAGGGTCTCAGGTTTGGTATTAGAAGCATTGAGATATCACATCTCATGCTATAGGAAGGGTCTCAGAATTGGAATGGGAAGGAGTTGGATATCACATCTCAAGCTATAGGAAGGGTCTCAGGATTGGAATGGGAAGGAGTTTGATATCACATCTCATGCCATGTACGGGTCTCAGGTTTTGTAGAAGCATTGGGATATCACATCTCATGCTATCGGAAGGGTATCAGGATTGGATTTGGAAGGAGTTGGATATCCCATCTCATGCTATAGGAAGGGTCTCAGGTTGGAATGGGAAGGAGTTGGATATCACATCTCATGTTATATGAAGGGTCTCAGGATTGGAATGGGAAGGACTTGGATATCACATCTCATGCTATAGGAAGGCTCTCAGGTTTGGAAGGGGAAGGAGTTGGATATCACATTTCATGTTAGAGGTAGGATATCAGGTTTGGTATTACAGGCATTGAGATATCACATCTCATGCTATCAGAAGGATCTCAGGATTGGAATGGGAAGGAGTTGGATATCACATCTCATGCTAAAGGGAGGGTCTCAGGTTTGGAAGGGGAAGGATTTGGATATCACATCTCATGTTATAGGAAGGATCTCAGGTTTGGTATTAGAAGCATTGAGATATCACATCTCATGCTATCGGAAGGATCTTAGGTTTGGTATTAGAGGCATTGAGATATCACATCTCATGCTATCAGAAGGGTCTCGGGATTGGAATGGGAAGGAGTCGGATATCACATCTCATGCTAAAGGGAGGGTCTCAGGTTTGGTATTAGAAGCATTGAGATATCACATCTCATGTTATAGGAAGAATCTCAGGTTTGGTATTAGAGGCATTGAGATATCATATCTCATGCTATCAGAAGGGTCTCAGGATTGGAATGGGAAGGAGTCGGATATCACATCTCATGCTAAAGGGAGGGTCTCAGGTTTGGTATTAGAAGCATTGAGATATCACATCTCATGTTATAGGAAGAATCTCAGGTTTGGTATTAGAGGCATTGAGATATCATATCTCATGCTATTGGAAGGGTCTCAGGATTGGAATGCGAAGGAGTTGGATATCACATCTCATCCAATAGGAAGGATCTCAGGATTGGAATGGGAAGGATTTGGATGTCACATCTCTTGCTATAGGAAGGGTCTCAGGTTTTTTATTAGAAACATTGAGATATCACATCTCATGCTATAGGAAGGGTTTCAGGATTGGAATGGGAAGGAGTTGGATATCCCTTCTCATGCTATAGGAAGGGTCTCAGGTTGGAATGGGAAGGAGTTGGATATCACATCTCATGTTATAGGAAGGGTCTCAGTATTGAAATGGTAAGGATTTGGATATCACATCTCTTGCTATTGGAAGGGTCTCAGGTTTTTTATTAGAAACATTGAAATATCACATCTCATGCTATAGGAAGGGTTTCAGGATTGGAATGGGAAGGATGTGGATATCACATCTCATGCTAAAGGAAGGGTCTCAGGTTTGGAAGGGGAAGGATTTGGATATGATATCTCATGTTATAGGACGGGTCCCAGGTTTGGTATTAGAAGCTTTGAGATATCACATCTCATGATATAGGAAGGGTCTCAGGATTGGAATGGGAAGGAGTTGGATATCACATCTCATGCTAAAGGAAGGGACTCAGGTTTGATAGAAGCATTGAGATATCACATCTCATGCTATAGGAAGGGTCTCAGGATTGGAATGGGAAGGAGTTGGATATCACATCTCATGCCATAGGAAGGGTCTCAGGTTTGGTATAAGCATTGAGATATCACATCTCTGCTATCGTAAGGGTCTCAGGATAGGAATGGGAAGGACTTAGATATCACATCTCATGCTATAGGGAGGGTCTCAGTTTTGATATTAGAAGCATTGAGATATCACATTTCATGCTATCGGAAGGGTCTCAGGATTGGAATGGGAAGGAGTTGGATATCACATCTCAAGCTATCTCAGGATTGGGATGGGAAGGAGTTTGATATCACATCTCAAGCTATAGGAAGGGTCTCAGGTTTGGAAGGGGAAGGATTTGGATCTCACATCTCATGTTTTAGGACGGGTCTTAGGTTTGGTATTAGAAGCATTGAGATATCACATCTCATGGTATAGGAAGGGTCTCAGGATTGGAATGGGAAGGATTTGGATTTCATATATGTTATTGGATGGTTCTCAGGTTTGGTTTTAGAAGCATTAAGATATCACATCTCATGCTATAGGAAGGGTCTCAGGTTTGGAATGGGAAGGAGTTGGATACACATCTCATGTTATAGGAAGGATCTCAGGTTTGGTATTAGAAGCATTGTGATATCACATATCATGCTATAGGAAGGGTCTCAGGATTGGAATGGGAAGGAGTTGGATATCACATTTCATGCTAAAGGAAAGATCTCAGGTTTGGAAGGGGAAGGATTTGGATCTCACATGTCATGTTTTAGGACGGGTGTCAGGTTTGGTATTAGAAGCATTGAGATATCACATCTCATGGTATAGGAAGGGTCTCAGGATTGGAATGGGAAGGAGTTGGATATCACATCTCAAGCTATCTCAGGATTGGAATGGGAAGGAGTTTGATATCATATCTCATGCTATCGGAAGGGTCTCAGGTTTGGAATGGGAAGGAGTTGGATATCACATCTCATGTTATAGGAAGGATCTCAGGTTTGGTATTAGAAGCATTGAGATATCACATCTCATGCTATAGGAAGGGTCTCAGGATTGGAATAGGAAGGAGTTGGATACCACATCTCATGCTATAGGAAGGGTCTCAGGTTTGGTATAAGCATTGAGATATCCCATCTCATGCTATAGGAAGGGTCTCAGCATTGGAATCGGAAGGAGTTGTATTTGACATCTCATGCCATAGGAAGGGTCTCAGGTTTGGTATAAGCATTGAGATATCACATCTCTGCTATCGGAAGGGTCTCAGGATTGGAATGGGAAGGAGTTGGATATCACATCTCATGCTAAAGGGAGGGTCTCAGGTTTGGAAGGGGAAGGATTTGGATATCACATCTCATGTTATAGGAAGGAGCTCAGGTTTGGTATTAGAAGCATTGAGATATCACATCTCATGCTATCGGAAGGATCTCAGGTTTGGTATTATAGGCATTGAGATATCACATCTCATGCTATCAGAAGGGTCTCAGGATTGGAATGGGAAGGAGTCGGATATCACATCTCATGCTAAAGGGAGGGTCTCAGGTTTGGTATTAGAAGCATTGAGATATCACATCTCATGTTATAGGAAGAATCTCAGGTTTGGTATTAGAGGCATTGAGATATCACATCTCATGCTATCAGAAGGGTCTCAGGATTGGAATGGGAAGGAGTCGGATATCACATCTCATGCTAAAGGGAGGGTCTCAGGTTTGGTATTAGAAGCATTGAGGTATCACATCTCATGTTATAGGAAGAATCTCAGGTTTGGTATTAGAGGCATTGAGATATCACATCTCATGCTATAGGAAGGGTCTCAGGATTGGAATGGGAAGGAGTTGGATATCACATCTCATGCTAAAGGAAGGGTCTCAGTTTTGGTAGAAGCATTGAGATATCACATCTCATGGTATAGGAAGGGTCTCAGGATTGGAATGGGAAGGAGTTGGATATCACATCTCATCCAATAGGAAGGATCTCAGGATTGGAATGGGAAGGATTTGGATGTCACATCTCTTGCTATAGGAAGGGTCTCAGATTTTTTATTAGAAACATTGAGATATCACATCTCATGCTATAGGAAGGGTTTCAGGATTGGAATGGGAAGGAGTTGGATATCACATCTCATGTTATAGGAAGGGTCTCAGTATTGAAATGGTAAGGATGTGGATATCACATCTCTTGCTATTGGAAGGGTCTCAGGTTTTTTATTAGAAACATTGAAATATCACATCTCATGCTATAGGAAGGGTTTCAGGATTGGAATGGGAAGGATTTGGATATCACATCTCATGCTAAAGGAAGGGTCTCAGGTTTGGAAGGGGAAGGGTTTGGATATGATATCTCATGTTATAGGACGGGTCCCAGGTTTGGTATTAGAAGCTTTGAGATATCACATCTCATGCTATAGGAAGGGTCTCAGGATTGGAATGGGAAGGAGTTGGATATCACATCTCATGCTAAAGGAAGGGACTCAGGTTTGATAGAAGCATTGAGATATCACATCTCATGCTATAGGAAGGGTCTCAGGATTGGAATGGGAAGGAGTTGGATATCACATCTCATGCCATAGGAAGGGTCTCAGGTTTGGTATAAGCATTGAGATATCACATCTCTGCTATCGGAAGGGTCTCAGGATAGGAATGGGAAGGACTTAGATATCACATCTCATGCTATAGGGAGGGTCTCAGTTTTGATATTAGAAGCATTGAGATATCACATTTCATGCTATCGGAAGGGTCTCAGGATTGGAATGGGAAGGAGTTGGATATCACATCTCAAGCTATCTCAGGATTGGAATGGGAAGGAGTTTGATATCACATCTCAAGCTATAGGAAGGGTCTCAGGTTTGGAAGGGGAAGGATTTGGATCTCACATCTCATGTTTTAGGACGGGTCTTAGGTTTGGTATTAGAAGCATTGAGATATCACATCTCATGGTATAGGAAGGGTCTCAGGATTGGAATGGGAAGGATTTGGATTTCATCTATGTTATTGGATGGTTCTCAGGTTTGGTTTTAGAAGCATTAAGATATCACATCTCATGCTATAGGAAGGGTCTCAGGTTTGGAATGGGAAGGAGTTGGATACACATCTCATGTTATAGGAAGGATCTCAGGTTTGGTATTAGAAGCATTGTGATATCACATATCATGCTATAGGAAGGGTCTCAGGATTGGAATGGGAAGGAGTTGGATATCACATTTCATGCTAAAGGAAAGATCTCAGGTTTGGAAGGGGAAGGATTTGGATCTCACATGTCATGTTTTAGGACGGGTGTCAGGTTTGGTATTAGAAGCATTGAGATATCACATCTCATGGTATAGGAAGGGTCTCAGGATTGGAATGGGAAGGAGTTGGATATCACATCTCAAGCTATCTCAGGATTGGAATGGGAAGGAGTTTGATATCACATCTCATGCTATCGGAAGGGTCTCAGGTTTGGAATGGGAAGGAGTTGGATATCACATCTCATGTTATAGGAAGGATCTCAGGTTTGGTATTAGAAGCATTGAGATATCACATCTCATGCTATAGGAAGGGTCTCAGGATTGGAATCGGAAGGAGTTGGATACCACATCTCATGCCATAGGAAGGGTCTCAGGTTTGGTATAAGCATTGAGATATCACATCTCTGCTATCGGAAGGGTCTCAGGATTGGAATGGGAAGGAGTTGGATATCACATCTCATGCTAAAGGGAGGGTCTCAGGTTTGGAAGGGGAAGGATTTGGATATCACATCTCATGTTATAGGAAGGAGCTCAGGTTTGGTATTAGAAGCATTGAGATATCACATCTCATGCTATCGGAAGGATCTCAGGTTTGGTATTATAGGCATTGAGATATCACATCTCATGCTATCAGAAGGGTCTCAGGATTGGAATGGGAAGGAGTCGGATATCACATCTCATGCTAAAGGGAGGGTCTCAGGTTTGGTATTAGAAGCATTGAGATATCACATCTCATGTTATAGGAAGAATCTCAGGTTTGGTATTAGAGGCATTGAGATATCACATCTCATGCTATCAGAAGGGTCTCAGGATTGGAATGGGAAGGAGTCGGATATCACATCTCATGCTAAAGGGAGGGTCTCAGGTTTGGTATTAGAAGCATTGAGGTATCACATCTCATGTTATAGGAAGAATCTCAGGTTTGGTATTAGAGGCATTGAGATATCACATCTCATGCTATAGGAAGGGTCTCAGGATTGGAATGGGAAGGAGTTGGATATCACATCTCATGCTAAAGGAAGGGTCTCAGTTTTGGTAGAAGCATTGAGATATCACATCTCATGGTATAGGAAGGGTCTCAGGATTGGAATGGGAAGGAGTTGGATATCACATCTCATCCAATAGGAAGGATCTCAGGATTGGAATGGGAAGGATTTGGATGTCACATCTCTTGCTATAGGAAGGGTCTCAGGTTTTTTATTAGAAACATTGAGATATCACATCTCATGCTATAGGAAGGGTTTCAGGATTGGAATGGGAAGGAGTTGGATATCCCTTCTCATGCTATAGGAAGGGTCTCAGGTTGGAATGGGAAGGAGTTGGATATCACATCTCATGTTATAGGAAGGGTCTCAGTATTGGAATGGGAAGGATTTGGATATCACATCTCTTGCTATAGGAAGGGTCTCAGGTTTTTTATTAGAAACATTGAGATATCACATCTCATGCTATAGGAAAGGTTTCAGGATTGGAATGGGAAGGATTTGGATATCACATCTCATGCTAAAGGAAGGGTCTCAGTTTTGGAAGGGGAAGGATTTAGTTTAGTTTAGTTTAGTTTATTATTTGTATAGCGCCGCCTGGCCCTGGGGCATCCAGGCGCTTGAGATGAATACAACAAGATTAATACAACAGTACAATATGATAAAATATGGTTTTAGGGGACCAGTAACAGAGATTGAGGGAGTTGTCAATCAGTTTCAATTACAGATAGTTACATATATGGTATAGCATGGTCAAGGTGGATGAGAGCAATACATTTGGGACATTATCACGCAGTTAGAGGTAATGTACAGACCGATTTACATATTTACAAATTTACAGTCTTGGTGCATGCTAGTAAGGTAGGGCTAGGCAGTTTACGTTTCTTTGGATAGAAGCCATGTTTTGGTGTTGTGTCTAAATCTGTGAAAGGACGGTTCTGATCTCAGCTCGAGTGGAAGTGAATTCCAGAGTTTGGAGGCAAGCACGGGGAAGCTAGAGCCACCTGCTTTTTGGAGCTTAAATCTTGGGATATTTAAGCAGTGTGTTTGAGCTGATCTGGTAGGGCGCGCTGGGGTGTGGTGAGTGAGGTTGTCGGATAGGTATCTGGGTGCTTGGTTAGCTAGGCATTTGTGTGTGAGTGAGATGGTTTTATATTCAATTCTTTGTGGTATGGATAGCCAATGGCAGGAGCGTCTGGCGTCCGAAATGTGTTCATGTTTAGGTATGTTCAGGGCTGCTCGCAAGGCGTTGTTTTGTACGACTTGTAGTTTGTTAATGTTTTTCTGACTGGTGCCCAAGTATAGGGCATTGCAGTAGTCGACTTTGGAGAGGACTAGCGCTCTGGCTAAGGTGGTGCAGTTGGATGGTGAGAGGTAAGGTCTGCTGGCATTGATGAGCTTACAGGTGTAAGCAGTGGCGGATGAGATGGAATTGATCTGTCTTGTCAGTGTGAGGGAGGAGTCGAGGTAGATTCCTAGGGTTTTGACGCTGTTAGAGACAATGATGTTATTGCCGTCTATAGTGAATGCCTGATAGAGTTTGTCGAGTTTATTAAGTCTGGGTTGGGAACCTAGGAGAAGAAGCTCGGTCTTGTCGTCATTGAGGCATAGGCCATGCTTGGCCATCCATTCTTGGATAATGGAGTAAATGTTGTTGAGAGCAGTGAGGTCGGTGGAGTAGTCGCCTGTTAAAGGGATCAGTATTTGGGTGTCATCTGCGTAGTTGGTGTAGATGACACCCAAGCGGTCCAATATGTCAAAGAGGGGTTTTTGTGAACACATTGTATAGAGTGGGGGAGACGCAGGAGCCCTGGGGGACACCGCAAGTGACTGGGGCTGGGTTGGCAGAGGCTGTGGGTGCGAGGACTCTCATGGATCTGTTGTTAAGGAAGGATTGGATCCATGCGTTGGCATTATCTGAGAATTTGGCTGCTGAGGATAGATGTTTGCAGAGGATGTCGTGGTTGACCAGGTCGAAGGCGGCCGATAAGTCAAGAAGGAGAAGGAGGACCAGTTTGCCATTGTCTTTAATGTTGTCCATCTGTGTCTTAAGGTCAATCAGGGCGGTCTCAGTGCCGTGTTTGGGGCAGAATCCTGATTGTCTGAGTCCGAGTAAGTTATTTTTCTCAAGGTGGTTCTGTATCTGGAGATAGGCAGCTCTGTCAAGGATTTTTAGTAGGAAGGGTACAGTCGTAATGGGTCTGTAGTTGGTGGGGACATTTGGGTCAAGGGTGGGCTTCTTAAGTAAAGGAAGAACCCAGGAGTCCTTGAGGTTGTTGGGCACTACGTTGGATGTGAAAGATGAATTGATGAGGGAAGTGATGAAAGGAGCAAGTTGTTTGGCTGCATCTTTAATGACTGGGGCCGGGCAAGTGTCACCTTGGCATTTGGATGGTTTAAGAGAGTAGATTATTTCTTCAACCTCTTTGATGGTTATGGTGGAAAACTCAAAGAGGTTAATGTCATCATTTTGGGGGTGGTGTAGGTGTGTGTAGAGGAGGTGATGTTATCAGTGAGGGTGAGGCTTTCTTTCTTTGTCAGGATTTTGGCTTGTAGCGTGGCAATTTTGCCTAGGAGTGCTTCCTGAATGTTCGTGCACCAGTGGATGTCTTTGTTGCAAGTGTCTGGAATGGGGGAAGGTGATTCGAGTTCTCTCAGGATATTGAAGAGCTCTTTGGTATTGGATTTGGCGTTGCAGATTCTTTCATCGTACATGTTTTTTTTAGACTGGATGATGGCTGACTTATAGATGTTCGAGGCCAGTGTGTAAGATGTCTTATTAATAGTGGATGGTGACTGTTTCCATGCTAATTCAGCTTGTCTTTTGGATTTGCGGAGTGTTTTTAGTTCGGGGGTGAACCAAGAATTGAGGTGTGCGCGTGGTTTGGCTTTCCGAAGCTTGAGTGGTGCTATGGTGTTAATGGCCTTAAGGATGGTTGTGTTGTATAACTCTACTAGTTCAGTAGGGTTGGTCATGGTGGGTGAGAAGTCGATGATGGGTTGGAGTAACGGGAGGAGTTTCTCTACTGTGATATTTTTGTTGTTTCTTGTGAGTGTGGGTGGGGCATAGGGGGAAGGCCCTGGTGTTTGAGTGCCTTTGTTGATGGTGAAGGTAATGAGGTGGTGATCGGTCCAAGCGCATGGAGTGTTGGAAAGGATGGTGGTGTTGCAGTTAAGGTCAGCTATCCAGTCAAGGATTCGGCCTTTGTTGTGTGTGGGTTGTGCAATATGGTGGGTGAGTCCTAATTCTGAAATGGTGTTGGCGACAGTGTTAGCTTTGTCATCTTTCTCATCATTGAGACCTAGATTAAAGTCTCCTAGGATGAGTAGTCGAGAGTTAGGTTTGATATTGTTAGAGAGTAAAAGGGCTATGTCGTCATTAAAGGATAGTATAGGGCCTGGCGGTCTGTAAATGAGGTGGATGGTGATTGTGCTTGTGTGCGTTGTGGATAGTTTGAGGGTGAGTAGTTCCGCTGATGGCAGGGATTGGTTTTGTATGTGTCTTATGTTGATGGAGCTTTTTGCAATAATGGCTACTCCACCACCTTTAGCTGTTTGTCTGTCTGCACGGTAGATGGTATAGTCATTGGGTATAGCAAGTGATAGAGAGGGGCCAGACGCTGGGTGGAGCCAGGTCTCTGTAATAGCTATGAAGTCGAGATCATTGATGGAGATAATGTCGGCTATGTCTAGGGCATGGGCGACTACAGATCTCGCATTGATGAGTGCACCTTTGATGGTTTCGGTGGTGATGCATGGTTTGGATATCATATCTCATGTTATAGGACGGGTCCCAGGTTTGGTATTAGAAGCTTTGAGATATCACATCTCATGCTATAGGAAGGGACTCAGGTTTGATAGAAGCATTGAGATATCACATCTCATGCTATAGGAAGGGTCTCAGGATTGGAATGGGAAGGAGTTGGATATCACATCTCATGCCATAGGAAGGGTCTCAGGTTTGGTATAAGCATTGAGATATCACATCTCTGCTATCGGAAGGGTCTCAGGATAGGAATGGGAAGGACTTAGATATCACATCTCATGCTATAGGGAGGGTCTCAGTTTTGATATTAGAAGCATTGAGATATCACATTTCATGCTATCGGAAGGCTCTCAGGATTGGAATGGGAAGGAGTTGGATATCACATCTCATGCTAAAGGAAGGGACTCAGGTTTGATAGAAGCATTGAGATATCACATCTCATGCTATAGGAAGGGTCTCAGGATTGGAATGGGAAGGAGTTGGATATCACATCTCATGCCATAGGAAGGGTCTCAGGTTTGGTATAAGCATTGAGATATCACATCTCTGCTATCGGAAGGGTCTCAGGATAGGAATGGGAAGGACTTAGATATCACATCTCATGCTATAGGGAGGGTCTCAGTTTTGATATTAGAAGCATTGAGATATCACATTTCATGCTATCGGAAGGGTCTCAGGATTGGAATGGGAAGGAGTTGGATATTGTTAGGAAAGATTTCGTAATTGTAGGTAATTTTCCTTCCATGTGGCAACCCCTAAACTTTTTGCTGTTGTTTTTCACCTTGTTCTTGACTTTGCCAGAGAAGTGCAGCCTTCTGCCGCACTCCTCTGGGCTTTCGCTCCTTTCTTACGGGGAAACTGACATGCCCTTAAGACAGTCAGTACCGGGGAACGCTGTTTCCCGTAGTTTCTTTTATCATGTTGCGGCTTTCGTGCAACATGACACAAGAGGGCACTGTAAGCTAAGTTACAGCTCTCTTGGGTCTCTAGCCTTCTACAGGCCCTAGATACTTGTTTAGGATTGTATCTGATCGGTGCAAGTAATTCAGGGACGGGAATGGTGGCAGCGATCGTTTCTTTGTATTTTGAGCTCCTTTTGGCGTTCTAAGCGCGTTTTAAGCGCTTAACCCAAAATGGTGGCCTGGCTCCCAAAATGGCCAGACCACGAGGCTCCTTTGTCCTGTCCGCTGACCGTCTTGCTCCCTTCACCTTCCCCAGGTCGAGCCGACCCGGGGCCTTCCTTATTTGGGCATGTACTTTCCTGCGAAACACAGATGCTTTCGCGGGCTTCTACATGTCTTGTGTGTGCCTCCAGGGTGTGGGCTGGGATGTCTGGTCCCAATACACATCCTGGGTGCCAGAGAGTCTAGGGTGGTGTGAATGCCTGGGACCACCGTGGTCCGTGATTGGTCCACGAATGGTGTGAGTGTTGATGAGCGGATCTCCCATTGGGTCTCCTCCGTTTTGGCGCGAAGGGAACCGTGGATAAGAGGGGGCTGGAAACACCACTACCAGGTCGATCTCCTGAGTTCTCACGAACGAAGGAATACAGGAGCCAAGTATCCTGCAACCAAGAGGCTAAACCGAGGAATCGCTGGTGACCCGCTGAAGGACTTCTCCTCTGCACTGCTGTCGCCTTGTGAAACCCTTTTCACCTTTGATCGAACCAGAAGGCCTGTACTGGTACTTCGACCCTTGGAATAGCGGGAACAGCTATTCTCGGCATCTTCACCATCTCCTGCCAGTAAGCCTTCGGAAGCGTCTCTGGGCCATCCAGTTGACTGACCAGCTTACCCGGGAGTCTTGCTCTGTAACCGCCGCCAGGTTGTGTAATATTTCGGGTACTTGTCACTCTCACACGCTTCGTACACTTGGCGTTCCCAGGTCTGAAGTGAGTAGTGTACATTTGGCTCAAATACACACGGCTGCCCCGTTGCCCTGCTGTGGTAACAAACTGTGCGGGTTTCTTCGATTGGGACGTCTTTTTACTCAACACGACGACGAGGCGTTCCCTGCTCTTCTGAACCTGCCAGCTGCTGAAACTGACGCGGAGAAGCCTGGGTCTGCTTGCATCGGGGAATGGTGAGTAGCATAGCTAGGATCTGGTCGCCCTCCTGCAGGAGCCCTTCAGAGGCACCTAACTAGATGGAAGTCCGGGCCCTGCGAAGAGTGGAGCCTTGTGCTCAAAGTATCTGCACGCGCTGGTGCCAATGGGCAAAAGGAGAAGCTCTTCAAAGGAAGTCAGGCAGTTTAGTTTAGTGCACAAAGAAGAAGAACAAGTTCCGCGACTCAAGCGCAGCCTCCACAGTGGGCAGAAGCAGAGCGCGAGTACGGACACGGGTGCTGTTTTACACAGCGGGGAAAAGCAATGGGCTCCTGCAGGAGGGCGACCAGATCCTAGCTATGCTACTCACCATTCCCCGATGCAAGCAGACCCAGGCTTCTCCGCGTCAGTTTCAGCAGCTGGCAGGTTCAGAAGAGCAGGGAACGCCTCGTCGTCGTGTTGAGTAAAAAGACGTCCCAATCGAAGAAACCCGCACAGTTTGTTACCACAGCAGGGCAACGGGGCAGCCGTGTGTATTTGAGCCAAATGTACACTACTCACTTCAGACCTGGGAACGCCAAGTGTACGAAGCGTGTGAGAGTGACAAGTACCCGAAATATTACACAACCTGGCGGCGGTTACAGAGCAAGACTCCCGGGTAAGCTGGTCAGTCAACTGGATGGCCCAGAGACGCTTCCGAAGGCTTACTGGCAGGAGATGGTGAAGATGCCGAGAATAGCTGTTCCCGCTATTCCAAGGGTCGAAGTACCAGTACAGGCCTTCTGGTTCGATCAAAGGTGAAAAGGGTTTCACAAGGCGACAGCAGTGCAGAGGAGAAGTCCTTCAGCGGGTCACCAGCGATTCCTCGGTTTAGCCTCTTGGTTGCAGGATACTTGGCTCCTGTATTCCTTCGTTCGTGAGAACTCAGGAGATCGACCTGGTAGTGGTGTTTCCAGCCCCCTCTTATCCACGGTTCCCTTCGCGCCAAAACGGAGGAGACCCAATGGGAGATCCGCTCATCAACACTCACACCATTCGTGGACCAATCACGGACCACGGTGGTCCCAGGCATTCACACCACCCTAGACTCTCTGGCACCCAGGATGTGTATTGGGACCAGACATCCCAGCCCACACCCTGGAGGCACACACAAGACATGTAGAAGCCCGCGAAAGCATCTGTGTTTCGCAGGAAAGTACATGCCCAAATAAGGAAGGCCCCGGGTCGGCTCGACCTGGGGAAGGTGAAGGGAGCAAGACGGTCAGCGGACAGGACAAAGGAGCCTCGTGGTCTGGCCATTTTGGGAGCCAGGCCACCATTTTGGGTTAAGCGCTTAAAACGCGCTTAGAACGCCAAAAGGAGCTCAAAATACAAAGAAACGATCGCTGCCACCATTCCCGTCCCTGAATTACTTGCACCGATCAGATACAATCCTAAACAAGTATCTAGGGCCTGTAGAAGGCTAGAGACCCAAGAGAGCTGTAACTTAGCTTACAGTGCCCTCTTGTGTCATGTTGCACGAAAGCCGCAACATGATAAAAGAAACTACGGGAAACAGCGTTCCCCGGTACTGACTGTCTTAAGGGCATGTCAGTTTCCCCATAAGAAAGGAGCGAAAGCCCAGAGGAGTGCGGCAGAAGGCTGCACTTCTCTGGCAAAGTCAAGAACAAGGTGAAAAACAACAGCAAAAAGTTTAGGGGTTGCCACATGGAAGGAAAATTACCTACAATTACGAAATCTTTCCTAACAATATCCAACTCCTTCCCATTCCAATCCTGAGACCCTTCCGATAGCATGAAATGTGATATCTCAATGCTTCTAATATCAAAACTGAGACCCTCCCTATAGCATGAGATGTGATATCTAAGTCCTTCCCATTCCTATCCTGAGACCCTTCCGATAGCAGAGATGTGATATCTCAATGCTTATACCAAACCTGAGACCCTTCCTATGGCATGAGATGTGATATCCAACTCCTTCCCATTCCAATCCTGAGACCCTTCCTATAGCATGAGATGTGATATCTCAATGCTTCTATCAAACCTGAGTCCCTTCCTTTAGCATGAGATGTGATATCCAACTCCTTCCCATTCCAATCCTGAGAGCCTTCCGATAGCATGAAATGTGATATCTCAATGCTTCTAATATCAAAACTGAGACCCTCCCTATAGCATGAGATGTGATATCTAAGTCCTTCCCATTCCTATCCTGAGACCCTTCCGATAGCAGAGATGTGATATCTCAATGCTTATACCAAACCTGAGACCCTTCCTATGGCATGAGATGTGATATCCAACTCCTTCCCATTCCAATCCTGAGACCCTTCCTATAGCATGAGATGTGATATCTCAATGCTTCTATCAAACCTGAGTCCCTTCCTATAGCATGAGATGTGATATCTCAAAGCTTCTAATACCAAACCTGGGACCCGCCCTATAACATGAGATATGATATCCAAACCATGCATCACCACCGAAACCATCAAAGGTGCACTCATCAATGCGAGATCTGTAGTCGCCCATGCCCTAGACATAGCCGACATTATCTCCATCAATGATCTCGACTTCATAGCTATTACAGAGACCTGGCTCCACCCAGCGTCTGGCCCCTCTCTATCACTTGCTATACCCAATGACTATACCATCTACCGTGCAGACAGACAAACAGCTAAAGGTGGTGGAGTAGCCATTATTGCAAAAAGCTCCATCAACATAAGACACATACAAAACCAATCCCTGCCATCAGCGGAACTACTCACCCTCAAACTATCCACAACGCACACAAGCACAATCACCATCCACCTCATTTACAGACCGCCAGGCCCTATACTATCCTTTAATGACGACATAGCCCTTTTACTCTCTAACAATATCAAACCTAACTCTCGACTACTCATCCTAGGAGACTTTAATCTAGGTCTCAATGATGAGAAAGATGACAAAGCTAACACTGTCGCCAACACCATTTCAGAATTAGGACTCACCCACCATATCGCACAACCCACACACAACAAAGGCCGAATCCTTGACTGGATAGCTGACCTTAACTGCAACACCACCATCCTTTCCAACACTCCATGCGCTTGGACCGATCACCACCTCATTACCTTCACCATCAACAAAGGCACTCAAACACCAGGGCCTTCCCCCTATGCCCCACCCACACTCACAAGAAACAACAAAAATATCACAGTAGAGAAACTCCTCCCGTTACTCCAACCCATCATCGACTTCTCACCCACCATGACCAACCCTACTGAACTAGTAGAGTTATACAACACAACCATCCTTAAGGCCATTAACACCATAGCACCACTCAATCTTCGGAAAGCCAAACCACGCGCACACCTCAATTCTTGGTTCACCCCCGAACTAAAAACACTCCGCAAATCCAAAAGACAAGCTGAATTAGCATGGAAACAGTCACCATCCACTATTAATAAGACATCTTACACACTGGCCTCGAACATCTATAAGTCAGCCATCATCCAGTCTAAAAAAAACATGTACAATGAAAGAATCTGCAACGCCAAATCCAATACCAAAGAGCTCTTCAATATCCTGAGAGAACTCGAATCACCTTCCCCCATTCCAGACACTTGCAACAAAGACATCCACTGGTGCACGAACATTCAGGAAGCACTCCTAGGCAAAATTGCCACGCTACAAGCCAAAATCCTGACAAAGAAAGAAAGCCTCACCCTCACTGATAACATCACCTCCTCTACACACACCTACACCACCCCCAAAATGATGACATTAACCTCTTTGAGTTTTCCACCATAACCATCAAAGAGGTTGAAGAAATAATCTACTCTCTTAAACCATCCAAATGCCAAGGTGACACTTGCCCGGCCCCAGTCATTAAAGATGCAGCCAAACAACTTGCTCCTTTCATCACTTCCCTCATCAATTCATCTTTCACATCCAACGTAGTGCCCAACAACCTCAAGGACTCCTGGGTTCTTCCTTTACTTAAGAAGCCCACCCTTGACCCAAATGTCCCCACCAACTACAGACCCATTACGACTGTACCCTTCCTACTAAAAATCCTTGACAGAGCTGCCTATCTCCAGATACAGAACCACCTTGAGAAAAATAACTTACTCGGACTCAGACAATCAGGATTCTGCCCCAAACACGGCACTGAGACCGCCCTGATTGACCTTAAGACACAGATGGACAACATTAAAGACAATGGCAAACTGGTCCTCCTTCTCCTTCTTGACTTATCGGCCGCCTTCGACCTGGTCAACCACGACATCCTCTGCAAACATCTATCCTCAGCAGCCAAATTCTCAGATAATGCCAACGCATGGATCCAATCCTTCCTTAACAACAGATCCATGAGAGTCCTCGCACCCACAGCCTCTGCCAACCCAGCCCCAGTCACTTGCGGTGTCCCCCAGGGCTCCTGCGTCTCCCCCACTCTATACAATGTGTTCACAAAAACCCCTCTTTGACATATTGGACCGCTTGGGTGTCATCTACACCAACTACGCAGATGACACCCAAATACTGATCCCTTTAACAGGCGACTACTCCACCGACCTCACTGCTCTCAACAACATTTACTCCATTATCCAAGAATGGATGGCCAAGCATGGCCTATGCCTCAATGACGACAAGACCGAGCTTCTTCTCCTAGGTTCCCAACCCAGACTTAATAAACTCGACAAACTCTATCAGGCATTCACTATAGACGGCAATAACATCATTGTCTCTAACAGCGTCAAAACCCTAGGAATCTACCTCGACTCCTCCCTCACACTGACAAGACAGATCAATTCCATCTCATCCGCCACTGCTTACACCTGTAAGCTCATCAATGCCAGCAGACCTTACCTCTCACCATCCAACTGCACCACCTTAGCCAGAGCGCTAGTCCTCTCCAAAGTCGACTACTGCAATGCCCTATACTTGGGCACCAGTCAGAAAAACATTAACAAACTACAAGTCGTACAAAACAACGCCTTGCGAGCAGCCCTGAACATACCTAAACATGAACACATTTCGGACGCCAGACGCTCCTGCCATTGGCTATCCATACCACAAAGAATTGAATATAAAACCATCTCACTCACACACAAATGCCTAGCTAACCAAGCACCCAGATACCTATCCGACAACCTCACTCACCACACCCCAGCGCGCCCTACCAGATCAGCTCAAACACACTGCTTAAATATCCCAAGATTTAAGCTCCAAAAAGCAGGTGGCTCTAGCTTCCCCGTGCTTGCCTCCAAACTCTGGAATTCACTTCCACTCGAGCTGAGATCAGAACCGTCCTTTCACAGATTTAGACACAACACCAAAACATGGCTTCTATCCAAAGAAACGTAAACTGCCTAGCCCTACCTTACTAGCATGCACCAAGACTGTAAATTTGTAAATATGTAAATCGGTCTGTACATTACCTCTAACTGCGTGATAATGTCCCAAATGTATTGCTCTCATCCACCTTGACCATGCTATACCATATATGTAACTATCTGTAATTGAAACTGATTGACAACTCCCTCAATCTCTGTTACTGGTCCCCTAAAACCATATTTTATCATATTGTACTGTTGTATTAATCTTGTTGTATTCATCTCAAGCGCCTGGATGCCCCAGGGCCAGGCGGCGCTATACAAATAATAAACTAAACTAAACTAAACTAAATCCTTCCCCTTCCAAAACTGAGACCCTTCCTTTAGCATGAGATGTGATATCCAAATCCTTCCCATTCCAATCCTGAAACCCTTCCTATAGCATGAGATGTGATATCTCAATGTTTCTAATAAAAAACCTGAGACCCTTCCTATAGCAAGAGATGTGATATCCAAATCCTTCCCATTCCAATACTGAGACCCTTCCTATAACATGAGATGTGATATCCAACTCCTTCCCATTCCAACCTGAGACCCTTCCTATAGCATGAGAAGGGATATCCAACTCCTTCCCATTCCAATCCTGAAACCCTTCCTATAGCATGAGATGTGATATCTCAATGTTTCTAATAAAAAACCTGAGACCCTTCCTATAGCAAGAGATGTGACATCCAAATCCTTCCCATTCCAATCCTGAGATCCTTCCTATTGGATGAGATGTGATATCCAACTCCTTCCCATTCCAATCCTGAGACCCTTCCTATACCATGAGATGTGATATCTCAATGCTTCTACCAAAACTGAGACCCTTCCTTTAGCATGAGATGTGATATCCAACTCCTTCCCATTCCAATCCTGAGACCCTTCCTATAGCATGAGATGTGATATCTCAATGCCTCTAATACCAAACCTGAGATTCTTCCTATAACATGAGATGTGATACCTCAATGCTTCTAATACCAAACCTGAGACCCTCCCTTTAGCATGAGATGTGATATCCGACTCCTTCCCATTCCAATCCTGAGACCCTTCTGATAGCATGAGATGTGATATCTCAATGCCTCTAATACCAAACCTGAGATTCTTCCTATAACATGAGATGTGATATCTCAATGCTTCTAATACCAAACCTGAGACCCTCCCTTTAGCATGAGATGTGATATCCGACTCCTTCCCATTCCAATCCTGAGACCCTTCTGATAGCATGAGATGTGATATCTCAATGCCTATAATACCAAACCTGAGATCCTTCCGATAGCATGAGATGTGATATCTCAATGCTTCTAATACCAAACCTGAGCTCCTTCCTATAACATGAGATGTGATATCCAAATCCTTCCCCTTCCAAACCTGAGACCCTCCCTTTAGCATGAGATGTGATATCCAACTCCTTCCCATTCCAATCCTGAGACCCTTCCGATAGCAGAGATGTGATATCTCAATGCTTATACCAAACCTGAGACCCTTCCTATGGCATGAGATGTGGTATCCAACTCCTTCCGATTCCAATCCTGAGACCCTTCCTATAGCATGAGATGTGATATCTCAATGCTTCTAATACCAAACCTGAGATCCTTCCTATAACATGAGATGTGATATCCAACTCCTTCCCATTCCAAACCTGAGACCCTTCCGATAGCATGAGATGTGATATCAAACTCTCATGCCATAGGATGGGTCATCAGGTTTGGTATAAGCATTGAGATATCACATCTCTGCGATCGGAAGGGTCTCAGGATAGGAATGGGAAGGACTTAGATATCACATCTCATACTATAGGGAGGGTCTCAGTTTTGATATTAGAAGCATTGAGCTATCACATCTCATGCTATCGGAAGGGTCTCAGGATTGGAATGGGATGGAGTTGGATATCACATCTCAAGCTATCTCGGGATTGGAATGGGAAGGAGTTTGATATCACATCTCAAGCTATAGGAAGGGTCTCAGGTTTGGAAGGGGAAGGATTTGGATCTCACATCTCATGTTTTAGGACGGGTCTCAGGTTTGGTTTTAGTAGCATTGAGATATCACATCTCATGCTATCGGAAGGGTCTCAGGTTTGGAAAGGGAAGGATTTGGATTTCACATGTTATAGGATGGTTCTCAGGTTTGGTTTTAGAAGCATTAAGATATAACATCTCATGCTATAGGAATGGTCTCAGGTTTGGAAGGGGAAGGATTTGGATCTCACATCTCATGTTATAGGACGGGTCTCAGGTTTGGTATTAGAAGCATTGAAATATCACATCTCATGCTATCGGAAGGGTCTCAGGATTGGAATGGGACGGAGTTGGATATCACATTGAATGGGAAGGAGTTTGATATCACATCTCATGCTATAGGAAGGGTTTCAGGTTTGGTAGAAGCATTGAGATATCACATCTCATGGTATAGGAAGGGTCTCAGGATTGGAATGGGAAGGAGTTGGCTATCACATCTCAAGCTATCTCAGGATTGGAATGGGAAGGAGTTTGATATCACATCTCAAGCTATAGGAAGGGTCTCAGGTTTGGAAAGGGAAGGATTTGGATTTCACATCTCATGTTATAGGATGGTTCTCATGTTTGGTTTTAGTAGCATTGAGATATCACATCTCATGCTATCGGAAGGGTCTCAGGTTTGGAAAGGGAAGGATTTGGATTTCACATGTTATAGGATGGTTCTCAGGTTT
This sequence comes from Ambystoma mexicanum, assembly GCF_040938575.1. NCBI lineage: Eukaryota > Metazoa > Chordata > Amphibia > Caudata > Ambystomatidae > Ambystoma > Ambystoma mexicanum. The sequence goes on from NC_090934.1 coordinate 1,153,348,896, forward strand.
GGTTTTAGAAGCATTAAGATATAACATCTCATGCTATAGGAACGGTCTCAGGTTTGGAAGGGGAAGGATTTGGATCTCACATCTCATGTTATAGGACGGGTCTCAGGTTTGGTATTAGAAGCATTGAAATATCACATCTCATGCTATCGGAAGGGTCTCAGGATTGGAATGGGACGGAGTTGGATATCACATTGAATGGGAAGGAGTTTGATATCACATCTCATGCTATAGGAAGGGTTTCAGGTTTGGTAGAAGCATTGAGATATCACATCTCATGCTATAGGAAGAGTCTCAGGTTTGGGAAGGGAAGGATTTGGATTTCACAACTCATGTTATAGGATGGTTCTCATGTTTGGTTTTTGAAGCATTGAGATATCACATCTCATGCTATCGGAAGGGTCTCAGGTTTGGAATTGGAAGGAGTTGGATATCACATCTCATGTTATAGGAAGGATCTCAGGTTTGGTATTAGAAGCATTGAGATATCACATCTCATGCTATAGGAAGCGTCTCAGGATTGGAATGGGAAGGACTTGGATGTCACATCTCATGCTATAGGGAGGGTCTCAAGTTTGATATCAGAAGCTTTGAGATAACAAATCTCATGATATCGGAAGGGTCTCAGGATTGGAATGTGAAGGAGTTGGATATCACATCTCATGATAAAGGAAGGGTCTAAGGAACCTGAGACCCGTCCTATAACATGAGATGGGATATCCAACTCCTTCCCATTCCAATCCTGAGACACTTCCGATAGCAGAGATGTGATATCTCAATGCTTATACTAAACCTGAGACCATTCCTATAGCATGAGATGTCATATCCAACTCCTTCCCGTTCCAAACCTGAGACCCTTCCTTTAGCATGAGATGTGATATCCAGCTCCTCCCATTCCAATCCTGAGACCCTCCCTATAGCATGAGATGTGATATCTAAGTCCTTCCCATTCCAATCCTGAGACCCTTCCGATAGCAGAGATGTGATATTTCAATGCTTATACCAAACCTGAGACCCTTCCTATAGCATGAGATGTGATATCCAACTCCTTCCGATTCCAATCCTGAGACCCTTCCTATAGCATGAGATGTGATATCGCAATGCTTCTACCAAAACTGAGACCCTTCCTTTAGCATGAGATGTGATATCCAACTCCTTCCCATTCCAATCATGAGACCCTTCCTATAGCATGAGATGTGATATCTATATGCTTCTAATACCAAACCTGAGATCCTTCCTATAACATGAGATGTGATATCCAACTCCTTCCCATTCCAATCCTGAGACCCTTCCTATAGCATGAGATGTGATATCTCAATGCTTCTAATACCAAACCTGAGACCCTTCCGATAGCATGAGATGTGATATCTCAATGCTTCTAATACCAAACCTGAGATCCTTCCTATAACATAAGATGTGATATCCAAATCCTTCCCCTTCCAAACCTGAGACCGTCCCTTTAGAATGTGATGTGATATCCAACTCCTTCCCATTCCAATCCTGATACCCTTCTGATAGCATGAGATGTGATATCTCAATGCCTCTAATACCAAACCTGAGATCCTACCTCTAACATGAAATGTGATATCCAATTCCTTCCCTTTCCAAACCTGAGAGCCTTCCTACAACATGAGATGTGATATCCAAGTCCTTCCCATTCCAATCCTGAGACCCTTCCTATAGCATGAGATGGGATATCCAACTCCTTCCAAATCCAATCCTGATACCCTTCCGATAGCATGAAATGTGATATCCCAATGCTTCTACAAAACCTGAGACCCATACCATGGCATGAGATGTGATATCAAACTCCAGTCCTATACCATGAGACTTGATATCTCAATGCTTCTAATACCAAACCTGAGACCGGTCCAATAACATGAGATGTGATATCCAAATCCTTCCCCTTCCAAACCTTAGACCCTTCCTGTATCATGAGATGTGATATCCAATTCCTTCCCATTCCATTCCTGAGACCCTTCCTATAGCATGAGATGTGATATCTCAATGCTTCTAATACCAAACCTGAGACCCTTCCTATAACATCAGATGTGATATCCAAGTCCTTCCCATTCCAATCCTGAGACCCTTCCGATAGCATGAGATGTGATATCTCAATGCTTCTAATACCAAACCTGAGATCCTTCCTATAACATGAGATGTGATGTCCAAATCCTTCCCCTTCCAAACCTTAGACCCTCCCTTTAGCATGAGATGTGATATCCAACTCCTTCCCATTCCAATCCTGAGACCCTTCTGATGGCATGAGATGTGATATCTCAATGCCTCTAATACCAAACCTGAGATCCTACCTCTAACATGAAATGTGATATCCAACTCCTTCCCCTTCCAACCCTGAGAGCCTTCCTATAGAATGAGATGTGATATCCAAGTCCTTCCCATTCCAATCCTGAGACCCTTCCTATAACATGAGATGTGATATCCAACTCCTTCCCATTCCAACCTTAGACCCTGCCTATAGCATGTGATTTGGTATCCCAATGCTTCTACAAAACCTGAGACCCATACCATGGCATGAGATGTGATATCAAACTCCTTCCCATTCCAATCCTGAGACCCTTTCTATAGCTTGAGATGTGATATCCCACTCCTTCCCATTCCAATTCTGAGACCCGTCCTATACCATGATACTTGATATCTCAATGCTTCTAATACCAAACCTGAGACCGGTCCTATAACATGAGATGTGATACCCAAATCCTTCCCCTTTCCAAACCTTAGACCTTTCCTATAGCATGAGATGTGATATCTCAATGCTTCTAATACCAAACCTGAGACCCTTCCTATAACAAGATGGGATATCCAACTCCTTCCCATTCCAATCCTGAGACCCTTCCGATAGCAGAGATGTGATATCTCAATGCTTATACCAAACCTGAGACCCTTCCTATGGCATGAGATGTCATATACAACTCCTTCCGATTCCAAACCTGAGACCCTTCCTATAGCATGAGATGTGATATCTCAATGCTTCTAATACCAAACCTGAGATCCTTCCTATAACATGAGATGTGATATCAAACTCCTTCCCATTCCAAACCTGAGACCCTTCCGATAGCATGAGATGTGATATCTCAGTGCTTCTAAAACCAAACATGAGAACCATCCTATAACATGAGATGTGAAATCCAAATCATTCCCTTTCCAAACCTGAGACCCTTCCTATAGCTTGAGATGTGATATCAAACTCCTTCCCATTCAATGTGTTATCCAACTCCTTCCCATTCCAATCCTGAGACCCTTCCTATACCATGAGATGTGATATTTCAATGCTTCTAATACCAAACCTGAGACCCGTCCTAAAACATGAGATGTGAGATCCAAATCCTTCCCCTTCCAAACCTGAGACCTTTCCTTTAGCATGAGATGTGATATCAACTCCTTCCCATTCCAAACCCGAGACCCTTCCTATAGCATGAGATGTTATATTTTAATTCTTCTAAATCCAAACCTGAGAACCATCCTATAACATGTGAACTCCAAATCCTTCCCTTTCCAAACCTGAGACCCTTCCGATAGCATGAGATGTGATATCTCAATGCTACTAAAACCAAACATGAGAACCATCCTATAACATGAGATGTGAAATCCAAATCCTTCCCTTTCCAAACCTGAGACCCTTCCTATAGCTTGAGATGGGATATCAAACTCCTTCCCATTCCAATCCTGAGATAGCTTGAGATGTGATAGCCAACTCCTTCCCATTCCAATCCTGAGACCCTTCCTATACCATGAGATGTGATATCTCAATGCTTCTAATACCAAACCTGAGACCCGTCCTAAAAATGAGATGTGAGATCCAAATCCTTCCCCTTCCAAACCTGAGACCCTTCCTATAGCTTGAGATGTGATATCAAACTCCTTCCCATTCCAATCCCGAGATAGCTTGAGATGTGATATCCAACTCCATCCCATTCCAATCCTGAGACCCTTCCGATAGCATGAGATGTGATAGCTCAATGCTTCTAATATCAAAACTGAGACCCTCCCTATAGTATGAGATGTGATATCTAAGTCCTTCCCATTCCTATCCTGAGACCCTTCCGATAGCAGAGATGTGATATCTCAATGCTTATACCAAACCTGATGACCCATCCTATGGCATGAGATGTGATATCCAACTCCTTCCCATTACAATCCTGAGTTCCTTCCTATAGCATGTGATGTGATATCTCAATGCTTCTATCAAACCTGAGACCCTTCCTTTAGCATGAGATGTGATATCCAACTCCTTGCCATTCCAATTCTGAGACACTTCCTATAACATGAGACGTGATATCCAACTCCTTCCCATTCCAATCCTGAGACTCCTCCTATAGCATGAGATGTGATATCTCAATGCTTCTAATACCAAACATGGTACCCGCCCTATAACATGAGATATGATATCCAAATCCTTCCCCTTCCAAACCTGAGACCCTTCCTTTAGCATGAGATGTGATATCCAATCCTTCCCATTCCAATCCTGAAAACCTTCCTATAGCATGAGATGTGATAGCTCAATGTTTCTAATAAAAAACCTGAGACCCTTCCTATAGCAAGAGATGTGATATCCAAATCCTTCCCATTCCAATCCTGAGACCCTTCCTATAACGAGATGTGATATCCAATTCCTTCCCATTCCAAACCTGAGACCCTTCCTATTGGATGAGAAGTGATATCCAACTCCTTCCCATTCCAATCCTGAGACCCTTCCTATACCATGAGATGTGATATCTCAATGCTTCTAATAACAAACCTGGGACCCGCCCTAAAACATGAGATATGATATCCAAATCCTTCCCCTTCCAAACCTGAGACCCTTCCTTTAGCATGAGATGTGATATCCAAATCCTTCCCATTCCAATCCTGAAACCCTTCCTATAGCATGAGATGTGATATCTCAATGTTTCTAATAAAAAACCTGAGACCCTTCCTATAGCAAGAGATGTGATATCCAAAACCTTCCCATTTCAATCTTGAGACCCTTCCTATAGCATGAGATGTGATATCCAACTCCTTCCCATTCCAACCTGAGACCCTTCCTATAGCATGAGAAGGGATATCCAACTCCTTCGCAATCCAATCCTGAGACCCTTCCGATAGCAGAGATGTGATATCTCAATGCTTATACCAAACCTGAGACCCTACCTTTAGTATGATGTGATATCCAAATCCTTCACATTCCAATCCTGAGACCCTTCCTATAGCATGAGATGTGATATCTCAATGCTTCTAATACCAAACCTGAGATCCTTCCTATAACATGAGATGTGATATCCAACTCCTTCCCATTCCAAACCTGAGACCCTTCCAATAGCATGAGATTTGGTATCTCAATGCTTCTAAAAACAAACATGAGAACCATCCTATAACGAGATGTGAAATCCGAATCCTTCCCTTCCCAAACCTGAGACCCTTCCTATAGCTTGAGATGTGATATCAAACTCCTTCCCATTCCAATCCTGAGATAGTTTGAGATGTGATATCCAACTCCTTCCCATTCCAATCCTGAGACCCTTATTATACCATGAGATCTGATATCTTAAGGCTTCTAATACCAAACCTGAGACCCGTCCTAAAACATGAAATGTGAGATCCAAATCCTTCCCCTTCCAAACCTGAGACCTTTCCTTTAGCATATGTGATATCCAACTCCTTCCCATTACAATCCTGAGTTCCTTCCTATAGCATGAGATGTGATATCTCAATGCTTCTATCAAACCTGAGACCCTTCCTTTAGCATGAGATGTGATATCCAACTCCTTGCCATTCCAATTCTGAGACCCTACCTATAACATGAGACGTGATATCCAACTCCTTCCCATTCCAATCCTGAGACTCCTCCTATAGCATGAGATGTGATATCTCAATGCTTCTAATACCAAACATGGTACCCGCCCTATAACATGAGATATGATATCCAAATCCTTCCCCTTCCAAACCTGAGACCCTTCCTTTAGCATGAGATGTGATATCCAATTCTTCCCATTCCAATCCTGAAACCCTTCCTATAGCATGAGATGTGATAGCTCAATGTTTCTAATAAAAAACCTGAGACCCTTCCTATAGCAAGAGATGTGATATCCAAATCCTTCCCATTCCAATCCTGAGACCCTTCCTATAACGAGATGTGATATCCAACTCCTTCCCATTCCAACCTGAGACACTTCCTATAGCATGAGAAGGGATATCCAAATCCTTCCCATTCCAATCCTGAGATCCTTCCTATAACATGATGTGATATCCAATTCCTTCCCATTCCAAACCTGAGACCCTTCCTATTGGATGAGATGTGATATCCAACTCCTTCCCATTCCAATCCTGAGACCCTTCCTATGCCATGAGATGTGATATCTCAATGCTTCTAATAACAAACCTGGGACCCGCCCTATAACATGAGATATGATATCCAAATCCTTCCCCTTCCAAACCTGAGACCCTTCCTTTAGCATGAGATGTGATATCCAAATCCTTCCCATTCCAATCCTGAAACCCTTCCTATAGCATGAGATGTGATATCTCAATGTTTCTAATAAAAAACCTGAGACCCTTCCTATAGCAAGAGATGTGATATCCAAAACCTTCCCATTTCAATCTTGAGACCCTTCCTATAGCATGAGATGTGATATCCAACTCCTTCCCATTCCAACCTGAGACCCTTCCTATAGCATGAGAAGGGATATCCAACTCCTTCGCAATCCAATCCTGAGACCCTTCCGATAGCAGAGATGTGATATCTCAATGCTTATACCAAACCTGAGACCCTACCTTTAGTATGATGTGATATCCAAATCCTTCACATTCCAATCCTGAGACCCTTCCTATAGCATGAGATGTGATATCTCAATGCTTCTAATACCAAACCTGAGATCCTTCCTATAACATGAGATGTGATATCCAACTCCTTCCCATTCCAAACCTGAGACCCTTCCAATAGCATGAGATTTGATATCTCAATGCTTCTAAAAACAAACATGAGAACCATCCTATAACGAGATGTGAAATCCGAATCCTTCCCTTCCCAAACCTGAGACCCTTCCTATAGCTCGAGATGTGATATCAAACTCCTTCCCATTCCAATCCTGAGATAGTTTGAGATGTGATATCCAACTCCTTCCCATTCCAATCCTGAGACCCTTATTATACCATGAGATGTGATATCTCAAGGCTTCTAATACCAAACCTGAGACCCGTCCTAAAACATGAGATGTGAGATCCAAATCCTTCCCCTTCCAAACCTGAGACCTTTCCTTTAGCATATGTGATATCCAACTCCTTCCCATTCCAATCCTGAGACCCTTCCTTTAGCATGAGATCTGATATCCAACTCCTTACCATTCCAATCCTGAGACCCTTCCTATAACATGAGACGTGATATCCAACTCCTTCCCATTCCAATCCTGAGACTCCTCCTATAGCATGAGATGTGATATCTCAATGCTTCTAATACCAAACCTGGGACCCGTCCTATAGCATGAGATGTGATATCTCAATGCTTCTAATACCAAACCTGAGACCCTTCCTATAACAAGATGGGATATCCAACTCCTTCCCATTCCAATCCTGAGACCCTTCCGATAGCAGAGATGTGATATCTCAATGCTTATACCAAACCTGAGACCCTTCCTATGGCATGAGATGTCATATACAACTCCTTCCGATTCCAATCCTGAGACCCTTCCTATAGCATGAGATGTGATATCTCAATGCTTCTAATACCAAACCTGAGATCCTTCCTATAACATGAGATGTGATATCAAACTACTTCCCATTCCAAACCTGAGACACTTCCGATAGCATGAGATGTGATATCTCAATGCTTCTAAAACCAAACATGAGAACCATCCTATAACATGAGATGTGAAATCCAAATCATTCCCTTTCCAAACCTGAGACCCTTCCTATAGCTTGAGATGTGATATCAAACTCCTTCCCATTCAATGTGTTATCCAACTCCTTCCCATTCCAATCCTGAGACCCTTCCTATACCATGAGATGTGATATTTCAATGCTTCTAATACCAAACCTGAGACCCGTCCTAAAACATGAGATGTGAGATCCAAATCCTTCCCCTTCCAAACCTGAGACCTTTCCTTTAGCATGAGATGTGATATCAACTCCTTCCCATTCCAAACCTGAGACCCTTCCTATAGCATGAGATGTTATATCTTAATTCTTCTAAATCCAAACCTGAGAACCATCCTATAACATGTGAACCCCAAATCCTTCCCTTTCCAAACCTGAGACCCTTCCGATAGCATGAGATGTGATATCTCAATGCTACTAAAACCAAACATGAGAACCATCCTATAACATGAGATGTGAAATCCAAATCCTTCCCTTTCCAAACCTGAGACCCTTCCTATAGCTTGAGATGTGATATCAAACTCCTTCCCATTCCAATCCTGAGATAGCTTGAGATGTGATAGCAAACTCCTTCCCATTCCAAACCTGAGACCCTTCCTATACCATGAGATGTGATATCTCAATGCTTCTAATACCAAACCTGAGACCCGTCCTAAAACATGAGATGTGAGATCCAAATCCTTCCCCTTCCAAACCTGAGACCCTTCCTATAGCTTGAGATGTGATATCAAACTCCTTCCCATTCCAATCCCGAGATAGCTTGAGATGTGATATCCAACTCCATCCCATTCCAATCCTGAGACCCTTCCGATAGCATGAGATGTGATAGCTCAATGCTTCTAATATCAAAACTGAGACCCTCCCTATAGTATGAGATGTGATATCTAAGTCCTTCCCATTCCTATCCTGAGACCCTTCCGATAGCAGAGATGTGATATCTCAATGCTTATACCAAACCTGATGACCCGTCCTATGGCATGAGATGTGATATCCAACTCCTTCCTATTCCAATCCTGAGACCCTTCCTATACCATGAGATGTGATATCTCAATGCTTCTAATACCAAACATGGGACCCGCCCTACAACATGAGATATGATATCCAAATCCTTCCCCTTCCAAACCTGAGACCCTTCCTTTAGCATGAGATGTGATATCCAATCCTTCCCATTCCAATCCTGAAACCCTTCCTATAGCATGAGATGTGATAGCTCAATGTTTCTAATAAAAAACCTGAGACCCTTCCTATAGCAAGAGATGTGATATCCAAATCCTTCCCATTCCAATCCTGAGACCCTTCCTATAACGAGATGTGATATCCAACTCCTTCCCATTCCAACCTGAGACACTTCCTATAGCATGAGAAGGGATATCCAAATCCTTCCCATTCCAATCCTGAGATCCTTCCTATAACATGATGTGATATCCAATTCCTTCCCATTCCAAACCTGAGACCCTTCCTATTGGATGAGATGTGATATCCAACTCCTTCCCATTCCAATCCTGAGACCCTTCCTATACCATGAGATGTGATATCTCAATGCTTCTAATACCAAACCTGGGACCCGCCCTATAACATGAGATATGATATGCAAATCCTTCCCCTTCCAAACCTGAGACCCTTCCTTTAGCATGAGATGTGATATCCAAATCCTTCCCATTCCAATCCTGAAACCCTTCCTATAGCATGAGATGTGATATCTCAATGTTTCTAATAAAAAACCTGAGACCCTTCCTATAGCAAGAGATGTGATATCCACAACCTTCCCATTTCAATCTTGAGACCCTTCCTATAGCATGAGATGTGATATCCAACTCCTTCCCATTCCAACCTGAGACCCTTCCTATAGCATGAGAACGGATATCCAACTCCTTCCCAATCCAATCCTGAGACCCTTCCGATAGCAGAGATGTGATATCTCAATGCTTATACCAAACCTGAGACCCTACCTTTAGTATGATGTGATATCCAAATCCTTCACATTCCAATCCTGAGACCCTTCCTATAGCATGAGATGTGATATCTCAATGCTTCTATTACCAAACCTGAGATCCTTCCTATAACATGAGATGTGATATCCAACTCCTTCCCATTCCAAACCTGAGACCCTTCCAATAGCAAGAGATTTGATATCTCAATGCTTCTAAAAACAAACATGAGAACCATCCTATAACGAGATGTGAAATCCGAATCCTTCCCTTCCCAAACCTGAGACCCTTCCTATAGCTCGAGCTGTGATATCAAACTCCTTCCCATTCCAATCCTGAGACCCTTCCTATAACAAGATGTGATATCCAACTCCTTCCCATTCCAACCTGAGACACTTCCTATAGCATGAGAAGGGATATCCAAATCCTTCCCATTCCAATCCTGAGATCCTTCCTATAACATGATGTGATATCCAATTCCTTCCCATTCCAAACCTGAGACCCTTCCTATTGGATGAGATGTGATATCCAACTCCTTCCCATTCCAATCCTGAGACCCTTCCTATACCATGAGATGTGATATCTCAATGCTTCTAATACCAAACCTGGGACTCGCCCTATAACATGAGATATGATATCCAAATCCTTCCCCTTCCAAACCTGAGACCCTTCCTTTAGCATGAGATGTGATATCCAAATCCTTCCCATTCCAATCCTGAAACCCTTCCTATAGCATGAGATGTGATATCTCAATGTTTCTAATAAAAAACCCGAGACCCTTCCTATAGCAAGAGATGTGATATCCAAAACCTTCCCATATCAATCTTGAGACCCTTCCTATAGCATGAGATGTGATATCCAACTCCTTCCCATTCCAACCTGAGACCCTTCCTATAGCATGAGAAGGGATATCCAACTCCTTCCCAATCCAATCCTGAGACCCTTCCGATAGCAGAGATGTGATATCTCAATGCTCATACCAAACCTGAGACCCTAACTTTAGTATGATGTGATATCCAAATCCTTCACATTCCAATCCTGAGACCCTTCCTATAGCATGAGATGTGATATCTCAATGCTTCTAATACCAAACCTGAGATCCTTCCTATAACATGAGATGTGATATCCAACTCCTTCCCATTCCAAACCTGAGACCCTTCCAATAGCATGAGATTTGATATCTCAATGCTTCTAAAAACAAACATGAGAACCATCCTATAACGAGATGTGAAATCCGAATCCTTCCCTTCCCAAACCTGAGACCCTTCCTATAGCTCGAGATGTGATATCAAACTCCTTCCCATTCCAATCCTGAGATAGCTTGAGATGTGATATCGAACTCCTTCCCATTCCAATCCTGAGACCCTTATTATACCATGAGATGTGATATCTCAAGGCTTCTAATACCAAACCCGAGACCCGTCCAAAAACATGAGATGTGAGATCCAAATCCTTCCCCTTCCAAACCTGAGACCTTTCCTTTAGCATATGTGATATCCAACTCCTTCCCATTCCAATCCTGAGACCCTTCCGATAGCATGAGATGTGATATCTCAATGCTTCTAATATCAAACCTGAGACCCTCCCTATAGCATGAGATGTGATATCCAACTCCTTGCCATTCCAATCCTGAGACCCTTCCTATAACATGAGACGTGATATCCAACTCCTTCCCATTCCAATCCTGAGACTCCTCCTATACCATGAGATGTGATATCTCAATGCTTCTAATACCAAACCTGGGACCCGTCCTATAACATGAGATGTGATATCCAAATCCTTCCCCTTCCAAACCTGAGACCCTTCCTTTAGCATGAGATGTGATATCCAAATCCTTCCGATTCCAATCCTGAAACCCTTCCTATAGCATGAGATGTGATAGCTCAATGTTTCTAATAAAAAACCTGAGACCCTTCCTATAGCAAGAGATGTGATATCCAAATCCTTCCCATTCCAATCCTGAGACCCTTCCTATAACGAGATGTGATATCCAACTCCTTCCCATTCCAACCTGAGACACTTCCTATAGCATGAGAAGGGATATCCAAATCCTTCCCATTCCAATCCTGAGATCCTTCCTATAACATGATGTGATATCCAATTCCTTCCCATTCCAAACCTGAGACCCTTCCTATTGGATGAGATGTGATATCCAACTCCTTCCCATTCCAATCCTGAGACCCTTCCTATACCATGGGATGTGATATCTCAATGCTTCTAATACCAAACCTGGGACCCACCCTATAACATGAGATATGATATCCAAATCCTTCCCCTTCCAAACCTGAGTCCCTTCCTTTAGCATGAGATGTGATATCCATATCCTTCCCATTCCAATCCTGAAACCCTTCCTATAGCATGAGATGTGATATCTCAATGTTTCTAATAAAAAAACCTGAGACCCTTCCTATAGCAAGAGATGTGATATCCAAATCCTTCCCATTTCAATCTTGAGACCCTTCCTATAGCATGAGATGTGATATCCAACTGCTTCCCATTCCAACCTGAGACCCTTCAAATACCAGAGATGTTATATCTCAATGCTTATACCAAACCTGAGACCCTACCTTTAGTATGATGTGATATCCAAATCCTTCACATTCCAATCCTGAGACCCTTCCTATAGCATGAGATGTGATATCTCAATGCTTCTAATACCAAACCTGAGATCCTTCCTATAACATGAGATGTGATATCCAACTCCTTCCCAATCCAAACCTGAGACCCTTCCAATAGCATGAGATTTGATATCTCAATGATTCTAAAAACAAACATGAGAACCATCCTATAACGAGATGTGAAATCCGAATCCTTCCCTTCCCAAACCTGAGACCCTTCCTATAGCTCGAGATGTGATATCAAACTCCTTCCCATTCCAATCCTGAGACCCTTCCTATAACGAGATGTGATATCCAACTCCTTCCCATTCCAACCTGAGACACTTCCTATAGCATGAGAAGGGATATCCAAATCCTTCCCATTCCAATCCTGAGATCCTTCCTATAACATGATGTGATATCCAATTCCTTCCCATTCCAAACCTGAGACCCTTCCTATTGGATGAGATGTGATATCCAACTCCTTCCCATTCCAATCCTGAGACCCTTCCTATACCATGAGATGTGATATCTCAATGCTTCTAATACCAAACCTGGGACCCACCCTATAACATGAGATATGATATCCAAATCCTTCCCCTTCCAAACCTGAGACCCTTCCTTTAGCATGAGATGTGATATCCAAATCCTTCCCATTCCAATCCTGAAACCCTTCCTATAGCATGAGATGTGATATCTCAATGTTTCTAATAAAAAACCCGAGACCCTTCCTATAGCAAGAGATGTGATATCCAAAACCTTCCCATATCAATCTTGAGACCCTTCCTATAGCATGAGATGTGATATCCAACTCCTTCCCATTCCAACCTGAGACCCTTCCTATAGCATGAGAAGGGATATCCAACTCCTTCCCAATCCAATCCTGAGACCCTTCCGATAGCAGAGATGTGATATCTCAATGCTTATACCAAACCTGAGACCCTAACTTTAGTATGATGTGATATCCAAATCCTTCACATTCCAATCCTGAGACCCTTCCTATAGCATGAGATGTGATATCTCAATGCTTCTAATACCAAACCTGAGATCCTTCCTATAACATGAGATGTGATATCCAACTCCTTCCCATTCCAAACCTGAGACCCTTCCAATAGCATGAGATTTGATATCTCAATGCTTCTAAAAACAAACATGAGAACCATCCTATAACGAGATGTGAAATCCGAATCCTTCCCTTCCCAAACCTGAGACCCTTCCTATAGCTCGAGATGTGATATCAAACTCCTTCCCATTCCAATCCTGAGATAGCTTGAGATGTGATATCGAACTCCTTCCCATTCCAATCCTGAGACCCTTATATACCATGAGATGTGATATCTCAAGGCTTCTAATACCAAACCCGAGACCCGTCCAAAAACATGAGATGTGAGATCCAAATCCTTCCCCTTCCAAACCTGAGACCTTTCCTTTAGCATATGTGATATCCAACTCCTTCCCATTCCAATCCTGAGACCCTTCCGATAGCATGAGATGTGATATCTCAATGCTTCTAATATCAAACCTGAGACCCTCCCTATAGCATGAGATGTGATATCCAACTCCTTGCCATTCCAATCCTGAGACCCTTCCTATAACATGAGACGTGATATCCAACTCCTTCCCCTTCCAAACCTGAGACCCTTCCTTTAGCATGAGATGTGATATCCAAATCCTTCCGATTCCAATCCTGAAACCCTTCCTATAGCATGAGATGTGATAGCTCAATGTTTCTAATAAAAAACCTGAGACCCTTCCTATAGCAAGAGATGTGATATCCAAATCCTTCCCATTCCAATCCTGAGACCCTTCCTATAACGAGATGTGAATTCCAACTCCTTCCCATTCCAACCTGAGACACTTTCTATAGCATGAGAAGGGATATCGAAATCCTTCCCATTCCAATCCTGAGATCCTTCCTATAACATGATGTGATATCCAATTCCTTCCCATTCCAAACCTGAGACCCTTCCTATTGGATGAGATGTGATATCCAACTCCTTCCTATTCCAATCCTGAGACCCTTCCTATACCATGAGATGTGATATCTCAATGCTTCTAATACCAAACCTGGGACCCGCCCTATAACATGAGATATGATATCCAAATCCTTCCCCTTCCAAACCTGAGTCCCTTCCTTTAGCATGAGATGTGATATCCAAATCCTTGCCATTCCAATCCTGAAACCCTTCCTATAGCATGAGATGTGATATCTCAATGTTTCTAATAAAAAAACCTGAGACCCTTCCTATAGCAAGAGATGTTATATCCAAATCCTTCCCATTTCAATCTTGAGACCCTTCCTATAGCATGAGATGTGATATCCAACTGCTTCCCATTCCAACCTGAGACCCTTCCTATAGCATGAGAAGGGATATCCAACTCCTTCCCAATCCAATCCTGAGACCCTTCCGATACCAGAGATGTGATATCTCAATGCTTATACCAAACCTGAGACCCTACCTTTAGTATGATGTGATATCCAAATCCTTCACATTCCAATCCTGATACCCTTCCTATAGCATGAGATGTGATATCTCAATGCTTCTAATACCAAACCTGAGATCCTTCCTATAACATGAGATGTGATATCCAACTCCTTCCCATTCCAAACCTGAGACCCTTCCAATAGCATGAGATTTGATATCTCAATGCTTCTAAAACCAAACATGAGAACCATCCTATAACATGAGATGTGAAATCCCAATCCTTCCCTTCCCAAACCTGAGACCCTTCCGATAGCATGAGATGTGATATCTCAATGCTTCTAAAACCAAACATGAGAACCATCCTATAACATGAGATGTGAAATCCAAATCATTCCCTTTCCAAACCTGAGACCCTTCCTATAGCTTGAGATGTGATATCAAACTCCTTCCCATTCAATGTGATATCCAACTCCTTCCCATTCCAATCCTGAGACCCTTCCTATACCATGAGATGTGATATTTCAATGCTTCTAATACCAAACCTGAGACCCGTCCTAAAACATGAGATGTGAGATCCAAATCCTTCCCCTTCCAAACCTGAGACCTTTCCTTTAGCATGAGATGTGATATCAACTCCTTCCCATTCCAAACCTGAGACCCTTCCTATAGCATGAGATGTTATATCTTAATGCTTCTAAAACCAAACCTGAGAACCATCCTATAACATGTGAACTCCAAATCCTTCCCTTTCCAAACCTGAGACCCTTCCGATAGCATGATATGTGATATCTCAATGCTACTAAAACCAAACATGAGAACCATCCTATAACATGAGATGTGAAATCCAAATCCTTCCCTTTCCAAACCTGAGACCCTTCCTATAGATTGAGATGTGATATCAAACTCCTTCCCATTCCAACCCTGAGATAGCTTGAGATGTGATAGCCAACTCCTTCCCATTCCAATCCTGAGACCCTTCCTATACCATGAGATGTGATATCTCAATGCTTCTAATACCAAACCTGAGACCCGTCCTAAAACATGAGATGTGAGATCCAAATCTTTCCCCTTCCAAACCTGAGACCCTTCCTATAGCTTGAGATGTGATATCAAACTCCTTCCCATTCCAATCCCGAGATAGCTTGAGATGTGATATCCAACTCCATCCCATTCCAATCCTGAGACCCTTCCGATAGCATGAGATGTGATAGCTCAATGCTTCTAATATCAAAACTGAGACCCTCCCTATAGTATGAGATGTGATATCTAAGTCCTTCCCATTCCTATCCTGAGACCCTTCCGATAGCAGAGATGTGATATCTCAATGCTTATACCAAACCTGATGACCCATCCTATGGCATGAGATGTGATATCCAACTCCTTCCCATTACAATCCTGAGTTCCTTCCTATAGCATGAGATGTGATATCTCAATGCTTCTATCAAACCTGAGACCCTTCCTTTAGCATGAGATGTGAGATCCAACTCCTTGCCATTCCAATCCTGAGACCCTTCGAATAACATGAGACGTGATATCCAACTCCTTCCCATTCCAATCCTGAGACTCCTCCTATAGCATGAGATGTGATATCTCAATGCTTCTAATACCAAACATGGGACCCGTCCTATAACATGAGATATGATATCCAAATCCTTCACCTTCCAAACCTGAGACCCTTCCTTTAGCATGAGATGTGATATCCAGATCCTTCCCATTCCAATCCTGAAACCCTTCCTATAGCATGAGATGCGATAGCTCAATGTTTCTAATAAAAAACCTGAGACCCTTCCTATAGCAAGAGATGTGATATCCAAATCCTTCCCATTCCAATCCTGAGACCCTTCCTATAACGAGATGTGATATCCAACACCTTCCCATTCCAACCTGAGACACTTCCTATAGCATGAGAAGGGATATCCAAATCCTTCCCATTCCAATCCTGAGATCCTTCCTATAACATGATGTGATATCCAATTCCTTTCCATTCCAAACCTGAGACCCTTCCTATTGGATGAGATGTGATATCCAACTCCTTCCCATTCAAATCCTGAGACCCTTCCTATACCATGAGATGTGATATCTCAATGCTTCTAATACCAAACCTGGGACCCGCCCTATAACATGAGATATGATATCCAAATCCTTCCCCTTCCAAACCTGAGACCCTTCCTTTAGCATGAGATGTGATATCCAAATCCTTCCCATTCCAATCCTGAAACCCTTCCTATAGCATGAGATGTGATATCTCAATGTTTCTAATAAAAAACCTGAGACCCTTTCTATAGCAAGAGATGTGATATCCAAATCCTTCCCATTTCAATCTTGAGACTGTAAGGATATTTGGCGTGTTACAGCACAGAGTACAGCACTACTGCACAGATAGCAATTTTTTTTGAAGCAGCACCACCACATGGGTGTGGTGCATTGCTATATGTGTTGCCAGATTAACATGGACATATAAGTAAAGACAGGCTATTCAGTCAAAAACGATTTTAACATATAAGAGGCAAATCTATTTTTACAGTTAAAAGCACACGTGCACACTCAAAAATGCACACTATTTTTCACCTGAAATGCCTGTGGTGCAAGAGACACATTTGAAAATTAATAACTAACATTATTAATAAATAACCTGACTAATAAAACTGCATTTAACATAACCCACTAATAAAAATGTGTCTCCACTGCAGAATTAGGCCTACTCTGAAAGTGAACTTTTAAACGCACATTCATTTTTTTCTTTTTCTCTGCTGCTCTGTCCACATAACTACAGGAAGCAAAAGGGCTCGAAGGAACAGGAAATCAGTTGGTTACAAATAATTACTGTAGAAATGAGCCATTGTGTAGTGAGGGAGGAGATGGCATGATTGATTCTGATTGGAGCAGCATCATAGCAAGTATCATGCTAGAGGCAGTAATGAGAGTCTTGCTGGGGGAGCTTGAAGAGAGGGGGAGGACAGTCGGGATTTGGCAGAGCTGGGAGAAGGACCTGTTTTCCTGGCTGAAGCATTCCTGCTGCGAAAGCTGAGAATTCCAGGCAATAACCCCGGTTTGAGAACGAAAGACGCTTGTTTTCACCGGGGTTAGTCTTCAAGGGAGCCAAATTCAGAAAGAGAACAGCTGAAGAAAACTCATGCTGAACAGATAAGGTAATTACAGAAGTGTGGGGGCTGAGTGTGTACGAGAATATTCAGTCAGTGTCGGAAAGGAGATTCCTGTGCTTTAATCACATGTTTAATGTTGCAAATTGAGTTCTTGTCTCCGCCACTCTCTTTTCAGTGTATAGACAATGCTGTTACTGTGCTATTTTATTTATTTCTGTAAAGAGTGAGATCGTGTTTAAATGCAACTTTTATAATACACAAAAATATTTGAAAGCAGACGGGTGGTGTGTTTTATATTTACCAAAACAGTGCTGATGATGTCGGGAGATGTTTAGACAGTGCAATTGTCATTTTCAAGGTAGCTAAACATCAAATTTGGCTGCAGCCCTGTGCACAATGTAATTTAGTACGAGCAGTTATAAATAACTGTGTGTGTTGTAGTTTGTGGAGGTCTATGAGTCGGCAAAAAGGGAGGCCCGGGACATAGTTCACTACCGTATATAAGATAGTGAAAATACCACATGATAGCTCGCTGCCGTAGATAAGACAGAGAGAAATTGCCCATGGTGGCACACTAAAAATGAAAATGTGGTGTTCCTGAAATGCAAGCCTGAGGTCTCTCTAGTGATTACACGAAAAATCTAAGCAAAAATAAGGGGTTCTGGATATTGGGGCCACAAATAAAACAAGGGAATTATGCTCACCAAAATACCACCAACCACGCATACCAACCACGCATACCAAATACGCATGTCTGTGTGCTGAAATAATGCATGTCCACTGTATTATTGTTGTACATGGCCCAATCTGAATACAAGGAGTGATTGTTGCTAAGTTATTTTTCGGCGGTAAGAAAATACCGTCAGGCCCCAAATCTCCACAAAAAACCCTACAAGACCCTTCCTATAGCATGAGATGTGATATCCAACTCCTTTCCATTCCAACCTGAGACCCTTCCTATAGCATGAGAAGGGATATCCAACTCCTTCCCAATCCAATCCTGAGACCCTTCCGATAGCAGAGATGTGATATCTCAATGCTTATACCAAACCTGAGACCCTACCTTTAGTATGATGTGATATCCAAATCCTTCACATTCCAATCCTGAGACCCTTCCTATAGCATGAGATGTAATATCTCAATGCTTCTAATACCAAACCTGAGATCCTTCCTAAAACATGAGATGTGAGATCCAAATCCTTCCCCTTCCAAACCTGAGACCTTTCCTTTAGCATATGTGATATCCAACTCCTTCCCATTCCAATCCTGAGACCCTTCCGATAGCATGAGATGTGATATCTCAATGCTTCTAATATCAAACCTGAGACCCTCCCTATAGCATGAGATGTGATATCCAACTCCTTGCCATTCCAATCCTGAGACCCTTCCTATAACATGAGACGTGATATCCAACTCGTTCCCATTCCAATCCTGAGACTCCTCCTATAGCATGATATGTGATATCTCAATGCTTCTAATACCAAACCTGAGATCCTTCCTATAACATGAGATGTGATATCCAACTCCTTCCCATTACAAACCTGAGACCCTTCCAATAGCATGAGATTTGATATCTCAATGCTTCTAAAAACAAACCTGAGAACCATCCTATAACGAGATGTGAAATCCCAATCCTTCCCTTCCCAAACCTGAGACCCTTCCTATAGCTCGAGATGTGATATCCAACTCCTTCCCATTCCAATCCTGAGACCCTTCCTATAACATGAGACGTGATATCCAACTCCTTCCGATTCCAATCCTGAGACCCTTCCTATAGCATGAGATGTGATATCGCAATGCTTCTACCAAAACTGAGACCCTTCCTTTAGCATGAGATGTGATATCCAACTCCTTCCCATTCCAATCATGAGACCCTTCCTATAGCATGAGATGTGATATCTATATGCTTCTAATACCAAACCTGAGATCCTTCCTATAACATGAGATGTGATATCCAACTCCTTCCCATTCCAATCCTGAGACCCTTCCTATAGCATGAGATGTGATATCTCAATGCTTCTAATACCAAACCTGAGATCCTTCCGATAGCATGAGATGTGATATCTAAATGCTTCTAATACCAAACCTGAGATCCTTCCTATAACATAAGATGTGATATCCAAATCCTTCCCCTTCCAAACCTGAGACCCTCCCTTTAGCATGCGATGTGATATCCAACTCCTTCCCATTCCAATCCTGATACCCTTCTGATGGCATGAGATGTGATATCTCAATGCCTCTAATACCAAACCTGAGATCCTACCTCTAACATGAAATGTGATATCCAACTCCTTCCCTTTCCAAACCTGAGAGCCTTCCTACAACATGAGATGTGATATCCAAGTCTTTCCCATTCCAATCCTGAGACCCTTCCTATAGCATGAGATGGGATATCCAACTCCTTCCAAATCCAATCCTGATACCCTTCCGATAGCATGAGATGTGATATCCCAATGCTTCTACAAAACCTGAGACCCATACCATGGCATGAGATGTGATATCAAACTCCCGTCCTATACCATGAGACTTGATATCTCAATGCTTCTAATACCAAACCTGAGACCGGTCCAATAACATGAGATGTGATATCCAAATCCTTCCCTTTCCAAACCTTAGACCCTTCCTGTATCATGAGATGTGATATCCAAGCCTTTCCCATTCCATTCCTGAGACCCTTCCTATAGCATGAGATGTGATATTTCAATGCTTCTAATACCAAACCTGAGACCCTTCCTATAACATGAGATGTGATATCCAAGTCCTTCCCATTCCAATCCTGAGACCCTTCCTATAGCATGAGATGTGATATCTCAATGCTTCTAATACCAAACCTGAGACCCTTCCTATAACATGAATTGTGATATCCAAGTCCTTCCCATTCCAATCCTGAGACCCTTCCGATAACAGAGATGTGATATCTCAATGCTTATACCAAACCTGAGACCCTTCCTTTAGCATGAGATGTGATATCCAACTCCTTCCCATTCCAATCATGAGACCCTTCCTATAGCATGAGATGTGATATCTATATGCTTCTAATACCAAACCTGAGATCCTTCCTATAACATGAGATGTGATATCCAACTCCTTCCCATTCCAATCCTGAGACCCTTCCTATAGCATGAGATGTGATATCTCAATGCTTCTAATACCAAACCTGAGATCCTTCCGATAGCATGAGATGTGATATCTAAATGCTTCTAATACCAAACCTGAGATCCTTCCTATAACATAAGATGTGATATCCAAATCCTTCCCCTTCCAAACCTGAGACCCTCCCTTTAGCATGCGATGTGATATCCAACTCCTTCCCATTCCAATCCTGATACCCTTCTGATAGCATGAGATGTGATATCTCAATGCCTCTAATACCAAACCTGAGATCCTACCTCTAACATGAAATGTGATATCCAACTCCTTCCCTTTCCAAACCTGAGAGCCTTCCTACAACATGAGATGTGATATCCAAGTCTTTCCCATTCCAATCCTGAGACCCTTCCTATAGCATGAGATGGGATATCCAACTCCTTCCAAATCCAATCCTGATACCCTTCCGATAGCATGAGATGTGATATCCCAATGCTTCTACAAAACCTGAGACCCATACCATGGCATGAGATGTGATATCAAACTCCCGTCCTATACCATGAGACTTGATATCTCAATGCTTCTAATACCAAACCTGAGACCGGTCCAATAACATGAGATGTGATATCCAAATCCTTCCCTTTCCAAACCTTAGACCCTTCCTGTATCATGAGATGTGATATCCAAGCCTTTCCCATTCCATTCCTGAGACCCTTCCTATAGCATGAGATGTGATATTTCAATGCTTCTAATACCAAACCTGAGACCCTTCCTATAACATGAATTGTGATATCCAAGTCCTTCCCATTCCAATCCTGAGACCCTTCCGATAACAGAGATGTGATATCTCAATGCTTATACCAAACCTGAGACCCTTCGGATAGCATGAGATGTGATATCTCAATGCTTCTAATACCAAACCTGAGATCCTTCCTATAACATGAGATGTGATGTCCAAATCCTTCCCCTTCCAAACCTTAGACCCTCCCTTTAGCATGAGATGTGATATCCAACTCCTTCCCATTCCAATCCTGAGACCCTTCTGATGGCATGAGATGTGATATCTCAATGCCTCTAATACCAAACCTGAGATACTACCTCTAACATGAAATGTGATATCCAACTCCTTCCCCTTCCAACCCTGAGAGCCTTCCTATAGAATGAGATGTGATATCCAAGTCCTTCCCATTCCAATCCTGAGACCCTTCTGATGGCATGAGATGTGATATCTCAATGCCTCTAATACCAAACCTGAGATCCTACCTCTAACATGAAATGTGATATCCAACTCCTTCCCCTTCCAACCCTGAGACCCTGCCTATAGCATGTGATGTGATATCCCAATGCTTCTACAAAACCTGAGACCCATACCATGGCATGAGATGTGATATCAAACTCCTTCCCATTCCAATCCTGAGACCCTTTCTATAGCTTGAGATGTGATATCCAACTCCTTCCCATTCCAATTCTGAGACCCGACCTATACCATGAGATTTGATATCTCAATGCTTCTAATACCAAACCTGAGACCGGTCCTATAACATGAGATGTGATACCCAAATCCTTCCCCTTTCCAAACCTTAGACCCTTCCTATAGCATTCTATGTGATATCTCAATGCTTCTAATACCAAACCTGAGACCCTTCCTATAACGAGATGGGATATCCAACTCCTTCCCATTCCAATCCTGAGACCCTTCCGATAGCAGAGATGTGATATCTCAATGCTTATACCAAACCTGAGACCCTTCCTATGGCATGAGATGTCATATACAACTCCTTCCGATTCCAATCCTGAGACCCTTCCTATAGCATGAGATGTGATATCTCAATGCTTCTAATACCAAACCCGAGATCCTTCCTATAACATGAGATGTGATATCAAACTCCTTCCCATTCCTATCCTGAGACCCTTCCGATAGCAGAGATGTGATATCTCAATGCTTCTATCAAACCTGAGACCCTTCCTTTAGCATGAGATGTGATATCCAACTCCTTGCCATTCCAATTCTGAGACCCTTCCTATAACATGAGACATGATATACAACTCCTTCCCATTCCAATCCTGAGACTCCTCCTATAGCATGAGATGTGATATCTCAATGCTTCTAATACCAAACATGGGACCCGCCCTATAACATGAGATATGATATCCAAATCCTTCCCCTTCCAAACCTGAGACCCTTCCTTTAGCATGAGATGTGATATCCAATCCTTCCCATTCCAATCCTGAAACCCTTCCTATAGCATGAGATGTGATAGCTCAATGTTTCTAATAAAAAACCTGAGACCCTTCCTATAGCAAGAGATGTGATATCCAAATCCTTCCCATTCCAATCCTGAGACCCTTCCTATAACGAGATGTGATATCCAACTCCTTCCCATTCCAACCTGAGACACTTCCTATAGCATGAGAAGGGATATCCAAATCCTTCCCATTCCAATCCTGAGATCCTTCCTATAACATGATGTGATATCCAATTCCTTCCCATTCCAAACCTGAGACCCTTCCTATTGGATGAGATGTGATATCCAACTCCTTCCCATTCCAATCCTGAGACCCTTCCTATACCATGAGATGTGATATCTCAATGCTTCTAATAACAAACCTGGGACCCGCCCTATAACATGAGATATGATATCCAAATCCTTCCCCTTCCAAACCTGAGACCCTTCCTTTAGCATGAGATGTGATATCCAAATCCTTCCCATTCCAATCCTGAAACCCTTCCTATAGCATGAGATGTGATAGCTCAATGTTTCTAATAAAAAACCTGAGACCCTTCCTATAGCAAGAGATGTGATATCCAAAACCTTCCCATTTCAATCTTGAGACCCTTCCTATAGCATGAGATGTGATATCTAACTCCTTCCCATTCCAACCTGAGACCCTTCATATAGCATGAGAAGGGATATCCAACTCCTTCCCAATCCAATCCTGAGACCCTTCCGATAGCAAGAGATGTGATATCCAAATCCTTCCCATTCCAATCCTGAGACCCTTCCTATAACGAGATGTGATATCCAACTCCTTCCCATTCCAACCTGAGACACTTCCTATAGCATGAGAAGGGATATCCAAATCCTTCCCATTCCAATCCTGAGATCCTTCCTATAACATGATGTGATATCCAATTCCTTCCCATTCCAAACCTGAGACCCTTCCTATTGGATGAGATGTGATATCCAACTCCTTCCCATTCCAATCCTGAGACCCTTCCTATACCATGAGATGTGATATCTCAATGCTTCTAATAACAAACCTGGGACCCGCCCTATAACATGAGATATGATATCCAAATCCTTCCCCTTCCAAACCTGAGACCCTTCCTTTAGCATGAGATGTGATATCCAAATCCTTCCCATTCCAATCCTGAAACCCTTCCTATAGCATGAGATGTGATAGCTCAATGTTTCTAATAAAAAACCTGAGACCCTTCCTATAGCAAGAGATGTGATATCCAAAACCTTCCCATTTCAATCTTGAGACCCTTCCTATAGCATGAGATGTGATATCTAACTCCTTCCCATTCCAACCTGAGACCCTTCATATAGCATGAGAAGGGATATCCAACTCCTTCCCAATCCAATCCTGAGACCCTTCCGATAGCAGAGATGTGATATCTCAATGCTTATACCAAACCTGAGACCCTACCTTTAGTATGATGTGATATCCAAATCCTTCACATTCCAATCCTGAGACCCTTCCTATAGCATGAGATGTGATATCTCAATGCTTCTTATACCAAACCTGAGATCCTTCCTATAACATGAGATGTGATATCCAACTCCTTCCCATTCCAAACCTGAGACCCTTCCAATAGCATGAGATTTGATATCTCAATGCTTCTAAAAACAAACATGAGAACCATCCTATAACGAGATGTGAAATCCGAATCCTTCCCTTCCCAAACCTGAGACCCTTCCTATAGCTCGAGATGTGATATCAAACTCCTTCCCATTCCAATCCTGAGATAGTTTGAGATGTGATATCCAACTCCTTCCCATTCCAATCATGAGACCCTTCCTTTAGCATGAGATGTGATATCCAACTCCTTGCCATTCCAATCCTGAGACCCTTCCTATAACATGAGACGTGATATCCAACTCCTTCCCATTCCAATCCTGAGACTCCTCCTATAGCATGAGATGTGATATCTCAATGCTTCTAATACCAAACCTGGGACCCGTCCTATAGCATGAGATGTGATATCTCAATGCTTCTAATACCAAACCTGAGACCCTTCCTATAACAAGATGGGATATCCAACTCCTTCCCATTCCAATCCTGAGACCCTTCCGATAGCAGAGATGTGATATCTCAATGCTTATACCAAACCTGAGACCCTTCCTATGGCATGAGATGTCATATACAACTCCTTCCGATTCCAATCCTGAGACCCTTCCTATAGCATGAGATGTGATATCTCAATGCTTCTAATACCAAACCTGAGATCCTTCCTATAACATGAGATGTGATATCAAACTACTTCCCATTCCAAACCTGAGACCCTTCCGATAGCATGAGATGTGATATCTCAATGCTTCTAAAACCAAACATGAGAACCATCCTATAACATGAGATGTGAAATCCAAATCATTCCCTTTCCAAACCTGAGACCCTTCCTATAGCTTGAGATGTGATATCAAACTCCTTCCCATTCAATGTGTTATCCAACTCCTTCCCATTCCAATCCTGAGATAGCTTGAGATGTGATAGCCAACTCCTTCCCATTCCAATCCTGAGACCCTTCCTATACCATGAGATGTGATATCTCAATGCTTCTAATACCAAACCTGAGACCCGTCCTAAAACATGAGATGTGAGATCCAAATCCTTCCCCTTCCAAACCTGAGACCCTTCCTATAGCTTGAGATGTGATATCAAACTCCTTCCCATTCCAATCCCGAGATAGCTTGAGATGTGATATCCAACTCCATCCCATTCCAATCCTGAGACCCTTCCGATAGCATGAGATGTGATAGCTCAATGCTTCTAATATCAAAACTGAGACCCTCCCTATAGTACGAGATGTGATATCTAAGTCCTTCCCATTCCTATCCTGAGACCCTTCCGATAGCAGAGATGTGATATCTCAATGCTTATACCAAACCTGATGACCCATCCTATGGCATGAGATGTGATATCCAACTCCTTCCCATTGCAATCCTGAGTTCCTTCCTATAGCATGAGATGTGATATCTCAATGCTTCTATCAAACCTGAGACCCTTCCTTTAGCATGAGATGTGATATCCAACTCCTTGCCATTCCAATTCTGAGACCCTTCCTATAACATGAGACGTGATATCCAACTCCTTCCCATTCCAATCCTGAGACTCCTCCTATAGCATGAGATGTGATATCTCAATGCTTCTAATACCAAACATGGGACCCGCCCTACAACATGAGATATGATATCCAAATCCTTCCCCTTCCAAACCTGAGACCCTTCCTTTAGCATGAGATGTGATATCCAATCCTTCCCATTCCAATCCTGAAACTCTTCCTATAGCATGAGATGTGATAGCTCAATGTTTCTAATAAAAAACCTGAGACCCTTCCTATAGCAAGAGATGTGATATCCAAATCCTTCCCATTCCAATCCTGAGACCCTTCCTATAACGAGATGTGATATCCAACTCCTTCCCATTCCAACCTGAGACACTTCCTATAGCATGAGAAGGGATATCCAAATCCTTCCCATTCCAATCCTGAGATCCTTCCTATAACATGATGTGATATCCAATTCCTTCCCATTCCAAACCTGAGACCCTTCCTATTGGATGAGATGTGATATCCAACTCCTTCCCATTCCAATCCTGAGACCCTTCCTATACCATGAGATGTGATATCTCAATGCTTCTAATACCAAACCTGGGACCCGCCCTATAACATGAGATATGATATGCAAATCCTTCCCCTTCCAAACCTGAGACCCTTCCTTTAGCATGAGATGTGATATCTCAATGCTTCTAATACCAAACCTGAGATCCTTCCTATAACATGAGATGTGATATCCAACTCCTTCCCATTCCAAACCTGAGACCCTTCCAATAGCATGAGATTTGATATCTCAATGCTTCTAAAAACAAACATGAGAACCATCCTATAACGAGATGTGAAATCCGAATCCTTCCCTTCCCAAACCTGAGACCCTTCCTATAGCTCGAGATGTGATATCAAACTCCTTCCCATTCCAATCCTGAGATCCTTCCTATAACGAGATGTGATATCCAACTCCTTCCCATTCCAACCTCAGACACTTCCTATAGCATGAGAAGCGATATCCAAATCCTTCCCATTCCAATCCTGAGATCCTTCCTATAACATGATGTGATATCCAATTCCTTCCCATTCCAAACCTGAGACCCTTCCTATTGGATGAGATGTGATATCCAACTCCTTCCCATTCCAATCCTGAGACCCTTCCTATACCATGAGATGTGATATCTCAATGCTTCTAATACCAAACCTGGGACCCGCCCTATAACATGAGATATGATATCCAAATCCTTCCCCTTCCAAACCTGAGACCCTTCCTTTAGCATGAGATGTGATATCCAAAGCCTTCCCATTCCAATCCTGAAACCCTTCCTATAGCATGAGATGTGATATCTCAATGTTTCTAATAAAAAACCTGAGACCCTTCCTATAGCAAGAGATGTGATATCCAAAACCTTCCCATATCAATCTTGAGACCCTTCCAAAAGCATGAGATGTGATATCCAACTCCTTCCCATTCCAACCTGAGACCCTTCCTATAGCATGAGAAGGGATATCCAACTCCTTCCCAATCCAATCCTGAGACCCTTCCGATAGCAGAGATGTGATATCTCAATGCTTATACCAAACCTGAGACCCTAACTTTAGTATGATGTGATATCCAAATCCTTCACATTCCAATCCTGAGACCCTTCCTATAGCATGAGATGTGATATCTCAATGCTTCTAATACCAAACCTGAGATCCTTCCTATAACATGAGATGTGATATCCAACTCCTTCCCATTCCAAACCTGAGACCCTTCCAATAGCATGAGATTTGATATCTCAATGCTTCTAAAAACAAACATGAGAACCATCCTATAACGAGATGTGAAATCCGAATCCTTCCCTTCCCAAACCTGAGACCCTTCCTATAGCTCGAGATGTGATATCAAACTCCTTCCCATTCCAATCCTGAGATAGCTTGAGATGTGATATCGAACTCCTTCCCATTCCAATCCTGAGACCCTTATTATACCATGAGATGTGATATCTCAATGCATCTAATACCAAACCCGAGACCCGTCCTAAAACATGAGATGTGAGATCCAAATCCTTCCCCTTCCAAACCTGAGACCTTTCCTTTAGCATATGTGATATCCAACTCCTTCCCATTCCAATCCTGAGACCCTTCCGATAGCATGAGATGTGATATCTCAATGCTTCTAATATCAAACCTGAGACCCTCCCTATAGCATGAGATGTGATATCCAACTCCTTGCCATTCCAATCCTGAGACCCTTCCTATAACATGAGACGTGATATCCAACTCCTTCCCATTCCAATCCTGAGACTCCTCCTATAGCATGAGATGTGATATCTCAATGCTTCTAATACCAAACCTGGGACCCGTCCTATAACATGAGATGTGATATCCAAATCCTTCCCCTTCCAAACCTGAGACCCTTCCTTTAGCATGAGATGTGATATCCAAATCCTTCCGATTCCAATCCTGAAACCCTTCCTATAGCATGAGATGTGATAGCTCAATGTTTCTAATAAAAAACCTGAGACCCTTCCTATAGCAAGAGATGTGATATCCAAATCCTTCCCATTCCAATCCTGAGACCCTTCCTATAACGAGATGTGATATCCAACTCCTTCCCATTCCAACCTGAGACACTTCCTATAGCATGAGAAGGGATATCCAAATCCTTCCCATTCCAATCCTGAGATCCTTCCTATAACATGATGTGATATCCAATTCCTTCCCATTCCAAACCTGAAACCCTTCCTATTGGATGAGATGTGATATCCAACTCCTTCCTATTCCAATCCTGAGACCCTTCCTATACCATGAGATGTGATATCTCAATGCTTCTAATACCAAACAAGGAACCCGCCCTATAACATGAGATATGATATCCAAATCCTTCCCCTTCCAAACCTGAGACCCTTCCTTTAGCATGAGATGTGATATCCAAATCCTTCCCATTCCAATCCTGAAACCCTTCCTATAGCATGAGATGTGATATCTCAATGTTTCTAATAAAAAAAACCTGAGACCCTTCCTATAGCAAGAGATGTGATATCCAAATCCTTCCCATTTCAATCTTGAGACCCTTCCTATAGCATGAGATGTGATATCCAACTGCTTCCCATTCCAACCTGAGACCCTTCCTATAGCATGAGAAGGGATATCCAACTCCTTCCCAATCCAATCCTGAGACCCTTCCGATAGCAGAGATGTGATATCTCAATGCTTATACCAAACCTGAGACCCTACCTTTAGTATGATGTGATATCCAAATCCTTCACATTCCAATCCTGAGACCCTTCCTATAGCATGAGATGTGATATCTCAATGCTTCTAATACCAAACCTGAGATCCTTCCTATAACATGAGATGTGATATCCAACTCCTTCCCATTCCAAACCTGAGACCCTTCCAATAGCATGAGATTTGATATCTCAATGCTTCTAAAAACAAACATGAGAACCATCCTATAACGAGATGTGAAATCCGAATCCTTCCCTTCCCAAACCTGAGACCCTTCCTATAGCTCGAGATGTGATATCAAACTCCTTCCCATTCCAATCCTGAGATCCTTCCTATAACGAGATGTGATATCCAACTCCTTCCCATTCCAACCTGAGACACTTCCTATAGCATGAGAAGCGATATCCAAATCCTTCCCATTCCAATCCTGAGATCCTTCCTATAACATGATGTGATATCCAATTCCTTCCCATTCCAAACCTGAGACCCTTCCTATTGGATGAGATGTGATATCCAACTCCTTCCCATTCCAATCCTGAGACCCTTCCTATACCATGAGATGTGATATCTCAATGCTTCTAATACCAAACCTGGGACCCGCCCTATAACATGAAATATGATATCCAAATCCTTCCCCTTCCAAACCTGAGACCCTTCCTTTAGCATGAGATGTGATATCCAAAGCCTTCCCATTCCAATCCTGAAACCCTTCCTATAGCATGAGATGTGATATCTCAATGTTTCTAATAAAAAACCCGAGACCCTTCCTATAGCAAGAGATGTGATATCCAAAACCTTCCCATATCAATCTTGAGACCCTTCCAAAAGCATGAGATGTGATATCCAACTCCTTCCCATTCCAACCTGAGACCCTTCCTATAGCATGAGAAGGGATATCCAACTCCTTCCCAATCCAATCCTGAGACCCTTCCGATAGCAGAGATGTGATATCTCAATGCTTATACCAAACCTGAGACCCTAACTTTAGTATGATGTGATATCCAAATCCTTCACATTCCAATCCTGAGACCCTTCCTATAGCATGAGATGTGATATCTCAATGCTTCTAATACCAAACCTGAGATCCTTCCTATAACATGAGATGTGATATCCAACTCCTTCCCATTCCAAACCTGAGACCCTTCCAATAGCATGAGATTTGATATCTCAATGCTTCTAAAAACAAACATGAGAACCATCCTATAACGAGATGTGAAATCCGAATCCTTCCCTTCCCAAACCTGAGACCCTTCCTATAGCTCGAGATGTGATATCAAACTCCTTCCCATTCCAATCCTGAGATAGCTTGAGATGTGATATCGAACTCCTTCCCATTCCAATCCTGAGACCCTTATTATACCATGAGATGTGATATCTCAATGCATCTAATACCAAACCCGAGACCCGTCCTAAAACATGAGATGTGAGATCCAAATCCTTCCCCTTCCAAACCTGAGACCTTTCCTTTAGCATATGTGATATCCAACTCCTTCCCATTCCAATCCTGAGACCCTTCCGATAGCATGAGATGTGATATCTCAATGCTTCTAATATCAAACCTGAGACCCTCCCTATAGCATGAGATGTGATATCCAACTCCTTGCCATTCCAATCCTGAGACCCTTCCTATAACATGAGACGTGATATCCAACTCCTTCCCATTCCAATCCTGAGACTCCTCCTATAGCATGAGATGTGATATCTCAATGCTTCTAATACCAAACCTGGGACCCGTCCTATAACATGAGATGTGATATCCAAATCCTTCCCCTTCCAAACCTGAGACCCTTCCTTTAGCATGAGATGTGATATCCAAATCCTTCCGATTCCAATCCTGAAACCCTTCCTATAGCATGAGATGTGATAGCTCAATGTTTCTAATAAAAAACCTGAGACCCTTCCTATAGCAAGAGATGTGATATCCAAATCCTTCCCATTCCAATCCTGAGACCCTTCCTATAACGAGATGTGATATCCAACTCCTTCCCATTCCAACCTGAGACACTTCCTATAGCATGAGAAGGGATATCCAAATCCTTCCCATTCCAATCCTGAGATCCTTCCTATAACATGATGTGATATCCAATTCCTTCCCATTCCAAACCTGAAACCCTTCCTATTGGATGAGATGTGATATCCAACTCCTTCCTATTCCAATCCTGAGACCCTTCCTATACCATGAGATGTGATATCTCAATGCTTCTAATACCAAACCTGGGACCCGCCCTATAACATGAGATATGATATCCAAATCCTTCCCCTTCCAAACCTGAGACCCTTCCTTTAGCATGAGATGTGATATCCAAATCCTTCCCATTCCAATCCTGAAACCCTTCCTATAGCATGAGATGTGATATCTCAATGTTTCTAATAAAAAAAACCTGAGACCCTTCCTATAGCAAGAGATGTGATATCCAAATCCTTCCCATTTCAATCTTGAGACCCTTCCTATAGCATGAGATGTGATATCCAACTG
Source organism: Ambystoma mexicanum (assembly GCF_040938575.1). Lineage (NCBI taxonomy): Eukaryota > Metazoa > Chordata > Amphibia > Caudata > Ambystomatidae > Ambystoma > Ambystoma mexicanum. The sequence goes on from NC_090934.1 coordinate 1,153,380,865, forward strand.
CTTCCCATTCCAACCTGAGACCCTTCCTATAGCATGAGAAGGGATATCCAACTCCTTCCCAATCCAATCCTGAGACCCCTCCGATACCAGAGATGTGATATCTCAATGCTTATACCAAACCTGAGACCCTACCTTTAGTATGATGTGATATCCAAATCCTTCACATTCCAATCCTGAGACCCTTCCTATAGCATGAGATGTGATATCTCAATGCTTCTAATACCAAACCTGAGATCCTTCCTATAACATGAGATGTGATATCCAACTCCTTCCCATTCCAAACCTGAGACCCTTCCAATAGCATGAGATTTGATATCTCAATGCTTCTAAAAACAAACATGAGAACCATCCTATAACATGAGATGTGAAATCCCAATCCTTCCCTTCCCAAACCTGAGACCCTTCCGATAGCATGAGATGTGATATCTCAATGCTTCTAAAACCAAACATGAGAACCATCCTATAACATGAGATGTGAAATCCAAATCATTCCCTTTCCAAACCTGAGACCCTTCCTATAGCTTGAGATGTGATATCAAACTCCTTCCCATTCAATGTGATATCCAACTCCTTCCCATTCCAATCCTGAGACCCTTCCTATACCATGAGATGTGATATTTCAATGCTTCTAATACTAAACCTGAGACCCGTCCTAAAACATGAGATGTGAGATCCAAATCCTTCCCCTTCCAAACCTGAGACCTTTCCTTTAGCATGAGATGTGATATCAACTCCTTCCCATTCCAAACCTGAGACCCTTCCTATAGCATGAGATGTTATATCTTAATGCTTCTAAAACCAAACCTGAGAACCATCCTATAACATGTGAACTCCAAACCCTTCCCTTTCCAAACCTGAGACCCTTCCGATAGCATGAGATGTGATATCTCAATGCTACTAAAACCAAACATGAGAACCATCCTATAACATGAGATGTGAAATCCAAATCCTTCCCTTTCCAAACCTGAGACCCTTCCTATAGATTGAGATGTGATATCAAACTCCTTCCCATTCCAATCCTGAGATAGCTTGAGATGTGATAGCCAACTCCTTCCCATTCCAATCCTGAGACCCTTCCTATAGCATGAGATGTGATATCTCAATGCTTCTAATACCAAACCTGAGATCCTTCCTATAACATGAGATGTGATATCCAACTCCTTCCCATTCCAAACCTGAGACCCTTCCAATAGCATGAGATTTGATATCTCAATGCTTCTAAAAACAAACATGAGAACCATCCTATAACATGAGATGTGAAATCCCAATCCTTCCCTTCCCAAACCTGAGACCCTTCCGATAGCATGAGATGTGATATCTCAATGCTTCTAAAACCAAACATGAGAACCATCCTATAACATGAGATGTGAAATCCAAATCATTCCCTTTCCAAACCTGAGACCCTTCCTATAGCTTGAGATGTGATATCAAACTCCTTCCCATTCAATGTGATATCCAACTCCTTCCCATTCCAATCCTGAGACCCTTCCTATACCATGAGATGTGATATTTCAATGCTTCTAATACTAAACCTGAGACCCGTCCTAAAACATGAGATGTCAGATCCAAATCCTTCCCCTTCCAAACCTGAGACCTTTCCTTTAGCATGAGATGTGATATCAACTCCTTCCCATTCCAAACCTGAGACCCTTCCTATAGCATGAGATGTTATATCTTAATGCTTCTAAAACCAAACCTGAGAACCATCCTATAACATGTGAACTCCAAATCCTTCCCTTTCCAAACCTGAGACCCTTCCGATAGCATGAGATGTGATATCTCAATGCTACTAAAACCAAACATGAGAACCATCCTATAACATGAGATGTGAAATCCAAATCCTTCCCTTTCCAAACCTGAGACCCTTCCTATAGATTGAGATGTGATATCAAACTCCTTCCCATTCCAATCCTGAGATAGCTTGAGATGTGATAGCCAACTCCTTCCCATTCCAATCCTGAGACCCTTCCTATACCATGAGATGTGATATCTCAATGCTTCTAATACCAAACCTGAGACCCGTCCTAAAACATGAGATGTGAGATCCAAATCCTTCCCCTTCCAAACCTGAGACCCTTCCTATAGCTTGAGATGTGATATCAAACTCCTTCCCATTCCAATCCCGAGATAGCTTGAGATGTGATATCCAACTCCATCCCATTCCAATCCTGAGACCCTTCCGATAGCATGAGATGTGATAGCTCAATGCTTCTAATATCAAAACGGAGACCCTCCCTATAGTATGAGTTGTGATATCTAAGTCCTTCCCATTCCTATCCTGAGACCCTTCCGATAGCAGAGATGTGATATCTCAATGCTTATACCAAACCTCATGACCCATCCTATGGCATGAGATGTGATATCCAACTCCTTCCCATTGCAATCCTGAGTTCCTTCCTATAGCATGAGATGTGATATCTCAATGCTTCTATCAAACCTGAGACCCTTCCTTTAGCATGAGATGTGATATCCAACTCCTTGCCATTCCAATCCTGAGACCCTTCGAATAACATGAGACGTGATATCCAACTCCTTCCCATTCCAATCCTGAGACTCCTCCTATAGCATGAGATGTGATATCTCAATGCTTCTAATACCAAACATGGGACCCGTCCTATAACATGAGATATGATATCCAAATCCTTCCCCTTCCAAACCTGAGACCCTTCCTTTAGCATGAGATGTGATATCCAAATCCTTCCCATTCCAATCCTGAAACCCTTCCTATAGCATGAGATGTGATAGCTCAATGTTTCAAATACAAAACCTGAGACCCTTCCTATAGCAAGAGATGTGATATCCAAATCCTTCCCATTCCAATCCTGAGACCCTTCCTATAACGAGATGTGATATCCAACACCTTCCCATTCCAACCTGAGACACTTCCTATAGCATGAGAAGGGATATCCAAATCCTTCCCATTCCAATCCTGAGATCCTTCCTATAACATGATGTGATATCCAATTCCTTTCCATTCCAAACCTGAGACCCTTCCTATTGGATGAGATGTGATATCCAACTCCTTCCCATTCAAATCCTGAGACCCTTCCTATACCATGAGATGTGATATCTCAATGCTTCTAATACCAAACCTGGGACCCGCCCTATAACATGAGATATGATATCCAAATCCTTCCCCTTCCAAACCTGAGACCCTTCCTTTAGCATGAGATGTGATATCCAAATCCTTCCCATTCCAATCCTGAAACCCTTCCTATAGCATGAGATGTGATATCTCAATGTTTCTAATAAAAAACCTGAGACCCTTCCTATAGCAAGAGATGTGATATCCAAATCCTTCCCATTTCAATCTTGAGACTGTAAGGATATTTGGCGTGTTACAGCACAGAGTACAGCACTACTGCACAGATAGCAATTTTTTTTGTTTTGATGCAGCACCACCACATGGGTGTGGTGCATTGCTAAATGTGTGGCCAGATTAACATGGACATATAAGTAAAGACAGGCTATTCAGTCAAAAACGATTTTAACATATAAGATGCAAATCTATTTTTACAGTTAAAAGCACACGTGCACACTCAAAAATGCACACTATTTTTCACCTGAAATGCCTGTGGTGCAAGAGACACATTTGAAAATTAATAACTAACATTATTAATAAATAACCTGACTAATAAAACTGCATTTAACATAACCCACTAATAAAAATGTGTCTCCACTGCAGAATTAGGCCTACTCTGAAAGTGAACTTTTAAACGCACATTCATTTTTTTCTTTTTCTCTGCTGCTCTGTCCACATAACTACAGGAAGCAAAAGGGCTCGAAGGAACAGGAAATCAGTTGGTTACAAATAATTACTGTAGAAATGAGCCATTGTGTAGTGAGGGAGGAGATGGCATGATTGATTCTGATTGGAGCAGCGTCATAGCAAGTATCATGCTAGAGGCAGTGATGAGAGTCTTGCTGGGGGAGCTTGAAGAGAGGGGGAGGACAGTCGGGATTTGGCAGAGCTGGGAGAAGGACCTGTTTTCCTGGCTGAAGCATTCCTGCTGCAAAAGCTGAGAATTCCAGGCAATAACCCCGGTTTGAGAACGAAAGACGCTTGTTTTCACCGGGGTTAGTCTTCAAGGGAGCCAAATTCAGAAAGAGAACAGCTGAAGAAAACTCATGCTGAACAGATAAGGTAATTACAGAAGTGTGGGGGCTGAGTGTGTACGAGAATATTCAGTCAGTGTCGGAAAGGAGATTCCTGTGCTTTAATCACATGTTTAATGTTGCAAATTGAGTTCTTGTCTCCGCCACTCTCTTTTCAGTGTATAGACAATGCTGTTACTGTGCTATTTTATTTATTTCTGTAAAGAGTGAGATCGTGTTTAAATGCAACTTTTATAATACACAAAAATATTTGAAAGCAGACGGGTGGTGTGTTTTATATTTACCAAAACAGTGCTGATGTTGTGGGGAGATGTTTAGACAGTGCAATTGTCATTTTCAAGGTAGCTAAACATCAAATTTGGCTGCAGCCGTGTGCACAATGTAATTCAGTATGAGCAGTTATAACTAACTGTGTGTGTTGTAGTTTGTCAGAGGTCTATGAATCGGCAAAAAGGGAGGCCCGGGACATAGTTCACTACCGTATATAAGATAGTGAAAATACCACATGATAGCTCGCTGCCATAGATAAGACAGAGAGAAATTGCCCATGGTGGCACACTAAAAATGAAAATGTGGTGTTCCTGAAATGCAAGCCTGAGGTCTCTCTAGTGATTACACGAAAAATCTAAGCAAAAATAAGGGGTTCTGGATATTGGGGCCACAAATAAAACAAGGGAATTATGCTCACCAAAATACCACCAACCACGCATACCAACCACGCATACCAAATACGCATGTCTGTGTGCTGAAATAATGCATGTCCACTGTATTATTGTTGTACATGGCCCAATCTGAATACAAGGAGTGATTGTTGCTAAGTTATTTTTCGGCGGTAAGAAAATACCGTCAGGCCCCAAATCTCCACAAAATACCCTACAAGACCCTTCCTATAGCATGAGATGTGATATCCAACTCCTTTCCATTCCAACCTGAGACCCTTCCTATAGCATGAGAAGGGATATCCAACTCCTTCCCAATCCAATCCTGAGACCCTTCCGATAGCAGAGATGTGATATCTCAATGCTTATACCAAACCTGAGACCCTACCTTTAGTATGATGTGATATCCAAATCCTTCACATTCCAATCCTGAGACCCTTCCTATAGCATGAGATGTGATATCTCAATGCTTCTAATACCAAACCTGAGATCCTTCCTAAAACATGAGATGTGAGATCCAAATCCTTCCCCTTCCAAACCTGAGACCTTTCCTTTAGCATATGTGATATCCAACTCCTTCCCATTCCAATCCTGAGACCCTTCCGATAGCATGAGATTTGATATCTCAATGCTTCTAATATCAAACCTGAGACCCTCCCTATAGCATGAGATGTGATATCCAACTCCTTGCCATTCCAATCCTGAGAGCCTTCCTATAGAATGAGATGTGATATCCAAGTCCTTCCCATTCCAATCCTGAGACCCTTCCTATAACATGAGATGTGATATCCAACTCCTTCCCATTCCAACCTTAGACCCTGCCTATAGCATGTGATGTGATATCCCAATGCTTCTACAAAAACTGAGACCCATACCATGGCATTAGATGTGATATTAAACTCCTCATTCCAATCCTGAGACCCTTTCTATAGCTTGAGATGTGATATCCAACTCCTTCCCATTCCAATTCTGAGACCCGACCTATACCATGAGATTTGATATCTCAATGCTTCTAAAACCAAAACTGAGACCGGTCCTATAACATGAGATGTGATACCCAAATCCTTCCCCTTTCCAAACCTTAGACCCTTCCTATAGCATGAGATGTGATATCTCAATGCTTCTAATACCAAACCTGAGACCCTTCCTATAACGAGATGGGATATCCAACTCCTTCCCATTCCAATCCTGAGACCCTTCCGATAGCAGAGATGTGATATCTCAATGCTTATACCAAACCTGAGACCCTTCCTATGGCATGAGATGTCATATACAACTCCTTCCGATTCCAATCCTGAGACCCTTCCTATAGCATGAGATGTGATATCTCAATGCTTCTAATACCAAACCTGAGATCCTTCCTATAACATGAGATGTGATATCAAACTCCTTCCCATTCCAAACCTGAGACCCTTCCGATAGCATGAGATGTGATATCTCAATGCTTCTAAAACCAAACATGAGAACCATCCTATAACATGAGATGTGAAATCCAAATCATTCCCTTTCCAAACCTGAGACCCTTCCTATTGCTTGAGATGTGATATCAAACTCCTTCCCATTCAATGTGTTATCCAACTCCTTCCCATTCCAATCCTGAGACCCTTCCTATACCATGAGATGTGATATTTCAATGCTTCTAATACCAAACCTGAGACCCGTCCTAAAACATGAGATGTGAGATCCAAATCCTTCCCCTTCCAAACCTGAGACCTTTCCTTTAGCATGAGATGTGATATCAACTCCTTCCCATTCCAAACCTGAGACCCTTCCTATAGCATGAGATGTTATATCTTAATTCTTCTAAAACGAAACCTGAGAACCTTCCTATAACATGTGAACTCCAAATCCTTCCCTTTCCAAACCTGAGACCCTTCCGATAGCATGAGATGTGATATCTCAATGCTACTAAAACCAAACATGAGAACCATCCTATAACATGAGATGTGAAATCCAAATCCTTCCCTTTCCAAACCTGAGACCCTTCCTATAGCTTGAGATGTGATATCAAACTCCTTCCCATTCCAATCCTGAGACCCTTCCTATACCATGAGATGTGATGTCTCAATGCTTCTAATACCAAACCTGAGACGCGTCCTAAAACATGAGATGTGAGATCCAAATCCTTCCCCTTCCAAACCTGAGACCCTTCCTATAGCTTGAGATGTGATATCAAACTCCATCACATTCTAATCCCGAGATAGCTTGAGATGTGATATCCAACTCCATCCCATTCCAATCCTGAGACCCTTCCGATAGCATGAGATGTGATAGCTCAATGCTTCTAACATCAAAACTGAGACCCTCCCTATAGTATGAGATGTGATATCTAAGTCCTTCCCATTCCTATCCTGAGACCCTTCCGATAGCAGAGATGTGATATCTCAATGCTTATACCAAACCTGATGACCCATCCTATGGCATGAGATGTGATATCCAACTCCTTCCCATTGCAATCCTGAGTTCCTTCCTATAGCATGAGATGTGATATCTCAATGCTTCTATCAAACCTGAGACCCTTCCTTTAGCATGAGATGTGATATCCAACTCCTTGCCATTCCAATTCTGAGACCCTTCCTATAACATGAGACGTGATATCCAACTCCTTCCCATTCCAATACTGAGACTCCTCCTATAGCATGAGATGTGATATCTCAATGCTTCTAATACCAAACATGGGACCCGCCCTATAACATGAGATATGATATCCAAATCCTTCCCCTTCCAAACCTGAGACCCTTCCTTTAGCATGAGATGTGATATCCAAATCCTTCCCATTCCAATCCTGAAACCCTTCCTATAGCATGAGATGTGATAGCTCAATGTTTCTAATAAAAAACCTGAGACCCTTCCTATAGCAAGAGATGTGATATCCAAATCCTTCCCATTCCAATCCTGAGACCCTTCCTATAACGAGATGTGATATCCAACTCCTTCCCATTCCAACCTGGGACACTTCCTATAGCATGTGAAGGGATATCCAAATCCTTCCCATTCCAATCCTGAGATCCTTCCTATAACATGATGTGATATCCAATTCCTTCCCATTCCAAACCTGAGACCCTTCCTATTGGATGAGATGTGATATCCAACTCCTTCCCATTCCAATCCTGAGACCCTTCTGATGGCATGAGATGTGATATCTCAATGCCTCTAATACCAAACCTGAGATCCTACCTCTAACATGAAATGTGATATCCAACTCCTTCCCCTTCCAACCCTGAGAGCCTTCCTATAGAATGAGATGTGATATCAAGTCCTTCCCATTCCAATCCTGAGACCCTTCCTATAACATGAGATGTGATATCCAACTCCTTCCCATTCCAACCTTAGACCCTGCCTATAGCATGTGATGTGATATCCCAATGCTTCTACAAAACCTGAGACCCATACCATGGCATGAGATGTGATATCAAACTCCTTCCCATTCCAATCCTGAGACCCTTTCTATAGCTTGAGATGTGATATCCAACTCCTTCCCTTTCCAATTCTGAGACCCGACCTATACCATGAGATTTGATATCTCAATGCTTCTAATACCAAACCTGAGACCGGTCCTATAACATGAGATGTGATACCCAAATCCTTCCCCTTTCCAAACCTTAGACCCTTCCTATAGCATGAGATGTGATATCTCAATGCTTCTAATACCAAACCTGAGACTCTTCCTATAACGAGATGGGATATCCAACTCCTTCCCATTCCAATCCTGAGACCCTTCCGATAGCAGAGATGTGATATCTCAATGCTTATACCAAACCTGAGACCCTTCCTATGGCATGAGATGTCATATACAACTCCTTCCGATTCCAATCCTGAGACCCTTCCTATAGCATGAGATGTGATATCTCAATGCTTCTAATACCAAACCTGAGATCCTTCCTATAGCATGAGATGTGATATCTAAGTCCTTCCCATTCCAATCCTGAGACCCTTCCGATAGCAGAGATGTGATATTTCAATGCTTATACCAAACCTGAGACCCTTCCTATAGCATGAGATTTGATATCCAACTCCTTCCAATTCCAATCCTGAGACCCTTCCTATAGCATGAGATGTGATATCGCAATGCTTCTACCAAAACTGAGACCCTTCCTATAGCATGAGATTTGATATCCAACTCCTTCCAATTCCAATCCTGATACCCTTCTGATAGCATGAGATGTGATATCTCAATGCCTCTAATACCAAACCTGAGATCCTAACTCTAACATGAAATGTGATATCCAACTCCTTCCCTTTCCAAACCTGAGAGCCTTCCTACAGCATGAGATGTGATATCCAAGTCCTTCCCATTCCAATCCTGAGACCCTTCCTATAGCATGAGATGGGATATCCAACTCCTTCCAAATCCAATCCTGATACCCTTCCGATATCATGAGATGTGATATCCCAATGCTTCTACAAAACCTGAGACCCATACCATGGCATGAGATGTGATATCAAACTCCCGTCCTATACCATGAGACTTGATATCTCAATGCTTCTAATACCAAACCTGAGACCGGTCCAATAACATGAGATGTGATATCCAAATCCTTCCCCTTCCAAACCTTAGACCCTTCCTGTATCATGAGATGTGATATCCAAGTCCTTCCCATTCCATTCCTGAGACCCTTCCTATAGCATGAGATGTGATATCTCAATGCTTCTAATACCAAACCTGAGACCCTTCCTATAACATGAGATGTGATATCCATGTCCTTCCCATTCCAATCCTGAGACCCTTCCTATAGCATGAGATGTGATATCTCAATGCTTCTAATACCAAACCTGAGGCCCTTCCTATAACATGAATTGTGATATCCAAGTCCTTCCCATTCCAATCCTGAGACCCTTCCGATAGCAGAGATGTGATATCTCAATGCTTATACCAAACCTGAGACCCTTCCGATAGCATGAGATGTGATATCTCAATGCTTCTAATACCAAACCTGAGATCCTTCCTATAACATGAGATGTGATGTCCAAATCCTTCCCCTTCCAAACCTTAGACCCTCCCTTTATCATGAGATGTGATATCTAACTCCTTCCCATTCCAATCCTGAGACCCTTCTGATGGCATGAGATGTGATATCTCAATGCCTCTAATACCAAACCTGAGATCTTACCTCTAACATGAAATGTGATAACCAACTCCTTCCCCTTCCAACCCTGAGAGCCTTCCTATAGAATGAGATGTGATATCCAAGTCCTTCCCATTCCAATCCTGAGAACCTTCCTATAACATGAGATGTGATATCCAACTCCTTCCCATTCCAACCTTAGACCCTGCCTATAGCATGAGATGGGATATCCAACTCCTTCCAAATCCAATCCCGATACCCTTCCGATAGCATGTGATGTGATATCCCAATGCTTCTACAAAACCTGAGACCCATACCATGGCATGAGATGTGATATCAAACTCCTTCCCATTCCAATCCTGAGACCCTTCCTATAGTTTGAGAGGTGATATCCAACTCCTTCCCATTCCAATTCTGAGACCCGTCCTATACCATGAGACTTGATATCTCAATGCTTCTAATACCAAACCTGAGACCGGTCCTATAACATGAGATGTGATACCCAAATCCTTCCCCTTTCCAAACCTTAGACCCTTCCTATAGCATGAGATGTGATATCTCAATGCTTCTAATACCAATCCTGAGACCCTTCCTATAACGAGATGGGATATCCAACTCCTTCCCATTCCAATCCTGAGACCCTTCCGATAGCAGAGATGTGATATCTCAATGCTTATACCAAACCTGAGACCCTTCCTATGGCATGAGATTCCAATACAACTCCTTCCGATTCCAATCCTGAGACCCTTCCTATGGCATGAGATGTGATATCTCAATGCTTCTACCAAACCTGAGATCCTTCCTATAACATGAGATGTCATATACAACTCCTTCCGATTCCAATCCTGAGACCCTTCCTATAGCATGAGATGTGATATCTCAATGCTTCTAATACCAAACCTGAGATCCTTCCTATAACATGAGATGTGATATCAAACTCCTTCCCATTCCAAACCTGAGACCCTTCCTATAGCATGAGATGTGATATCTCAATGCTTCTAAAACCAAACATGAGAATCATCCTATAACATGAGATGTGAAATCCAAATCATTCCCTTTCCAAACCTGAGACCCTTCCTATACCATGAGATGTCATATTTCAATGCTTCTAATACCAAACCTGAGACCCATCCTAAAACATGAGATGTGAGATCCAAATCCTTCCCCTTCCAAACCTGAGACCTTTCCTTTAGCATGAGATGTGATATCAACTCCTTCCCATTCCAAACCTGAGACCCTTCCTATAGCATGAGATGTTATATCTTAATGCTTCTAAAACCAAACCTGAGAACCATCCTATAACATGTGAACTCCAAATCCTTCCCTTTCCAAACCTGAGACCCTTCCGATAGCATGAGATGTGATATCTCAATGCTACTAAAACCAAACATGAGAACCATCCTATAACATGAGATGTGAAATCCAAATCCTTCCCTTTCCAAACCTGAGACCCTTCCTATAGCTTGAGATGTGATATCAAACTCCTTCCCATTCCAATCCTGAGATAGCTTGAGATGTGATAGCCAACTCCTTTCCATTCCAATCCTGAGACCCTTCCTATACCATGAGATGTGATATCTCAATGCTTCTAATACCAAACCTGAGACCCGTCCTAAAACATGAGATGTGAGATCCAAATCCTTCCCCTTCCAAACCTGAGACCCTTCCTATAGCTTGAGATGTGATATCAAACTCCTTCCCATTCCAATCCCGAGATAGCTTGCGATGTGATATCCTACTCCATCCCATTCCAATCCTGAGACCCTTCCTATAGCATGAGATGTGATAGCTCAATGTTTCTAATAAAAAACCTGAGACCCTTCCTATAGCAAGAGATGTGATATCCAAATCCTTCCCATTCCAATCCTGAGACCCTTCCTATAACGAGATATGATATCCAACTCCTTCCCATTCCAACCTGAGACACTTCCTATAGCATGAGAAGGGATATCCAAATCCTTCCCATTCCAATCCTGAGATCCTTCCTATAACATGATGTGATATCCAATTCCTTCCCATTCCAAACCTGAGACCCTTTCTATTGGATGAGATGTGATATCCAACTCCTTCCCATTCCAATCCTGAGACCCTTCCTATGCCATGAGATGTGATATCTCAATGCTTCTAATACCAAACCTGGGACCCGCCCTATATAGCATGAGATATGATATCCAAATCCTTCCCCTTCCAAACCTGAGACCCTTCCTTTAGCATGAGATGTGATATCCAAATCCTTCCCATTCCAATCCTGAAACCCTTCCTATAGCATGAGATGTGATATCTCAATGTTTCTAATAAAAAACCTGAGACCCTTCCTATAGCAAGAGATGTGATATCCAAATCCTTCCCATTTCAATCTTGAGAAACTTCCTATAGCATGTGAGGTGATATCCAACTCCTTCCCATTCCAACCTGAGACCCTTCCTATAGCATGAGAAGGGATATCCAACTCCTTCCCAATCCAATCCTGAGACCCTTCCGATAGCAGAGATGTGATATCTCAATGCTTATACCAAACCTGAGACCCTACCTTTAGTATGATGTGATATCCAAATCCTTCACATTCCTATCCTGAGACCCTTCCTATAGCATGAGATGTGATATCTCAAAGCTTCTAATACCAAACCTGAGATCCTTCCTATAACATGAGATGTGATATCCAACTCCTTCCCATTCCAAACCTGAGACCCTTCCAATAGCATGAGATTTGATATCTCAATGCTTCTAAAAACAAACATGAGAACCATCCTATAACGAGATGTGAAATCCCAATCCTTCCCTTCCCAAACCTGAGACCCTTCCTATAGCTCGAGATGTGATATCAAACTCCTTCCCATTCCAATCCTGAGATAGCTTGAGATGTGATATCTCCACGCTTCTAATACCAAACCTGAGACCCGTACTGAAAAATGAGATGTGAGATCCAAATCCTTCCCCTTCCAAACCTGAAACCTTTCCTTTAGCATATGTGATATCCAACTCCTTCCATTCCAATCCTGAGACCCTTCCGATAGCATGAGATGTGATATTTCAATGCTTCTAATATCAAACCTGAGACCCTCCCTATAGCATGAGATGTGATATCCAACTCCTTCCCATTCCAATCGAGACCCTTCCTATAACGAGATGTTATCTCTATGCTATAATACCAAATCTGAGCCCCTTCATGTGATATCCAACTCCTTCCCATTCCAAACTTGTCACCCTTCCTGTAACATGAAATGTGATTTCTCACCCCTTCCATTACCAAACCCGAGACCATTCCCACAGCCTGAGATTTGAAATCTCATTTCTTCCAATACCAAACCCGAGACCCTTCCAATAGGATGAGATTTACTATCTCGCTCCTTAAAATACCAAACTCGAGTCCCTTCCCAAAGGATGTGATTCTAATACCAAACCTGAGACCCTCCCTATAACAAGAGATGTCATATCCAACTCCTTCCCATTCCAATCCTGAGACTCTTCCTATAGCATGACATGTGATATCGAACTTCCCATTCCAATCCTGAGACTCAGACCTCCCCGTCTAACCTTCTCACCACTCCTAGCTCCCGGATTGATCATGCACTCCTGCTGTCTCTTCTCTCCCTTCTTCTGCTTCCTTTCCTCTCTCCTTCCTCATCTACCCTAGGTCAGGCTCCTTCTACACCTCCGCAGGGATTACTGATTTGTACCCCTCCCCACTCTCAACTCTCTCATTTTCAAACACTCATCTGACATCTGCCATTTCCTGGAAGAACCCGACCTTGATGTTCTTGGTCTCACCGAGACATGGTTGACCCAGCGCTGTCTCGAGCTTTGACACTCCTCCATGATGACGAGTTCCTCTCCATGCCCAAATCCAACCGTTCTTGAGGGGGAGTATCCTTGATTCCTGTAGTAAATTGCTTTCCTTTGCAGGCCGACTCCTCTCACGAATGCCTTGTCTGCATGCATTCTCTCTTTCCTGGCGAATCTCTCACCGTGGCTATTTGCCTACCCCCTTCCTCTCTCAGTGGATGGACTTCTCCATCCTAGCCTCCTACCACTCAACTCCGCCTACTTGGAGAATTCAACATGAACCTGTATGCTTCCTGACCTGGACTTTTACGAGATCTGCAACTCTTCATGTCGCTGGCCCTACACACTGCAGGGAAAACTCAGGATTTTCAGATCTCAGACCTCCCCCTCTGTAACCCTCTCAACAATCCTCTCCCGTGGTGATCAAGTTCTCATCTCCAAAGAAGGCTAACTGCCAGCTGTTCCTCCTCAGTGGAATTCTCCCTTTCTGTCCCTGCTCCCTGCACCGTTTCGCGTTGCAAGTACTCGCTTCCCAGCTCTCTGGTTTAGACGCGTGTTCCCTGCCTCCTCTCCTCTTCCTGCTGCCTTCAAATCAACAAATGAGCTTCAAAAGATACACAGTGTATGTACTGTGTCCGAGCGTTTGTTGTCGAATCCTGAAGTTTTTAACCACTGTTCTCCCATACAAGGGGGGGGTCAACATCTACTGCTGTTCACAGGCTGATTGTATACGGCTGAAATCTTCAAGGCATTATCAGCTTTCCTGACTGTTTTGGAACGTGTATTTGCCATCTGTTAATGCAGTCGCTCTGTGTTCATCGTCCCTTCTACTTTACAGGCTGCACTCCCCTGTTGATCACATTCTCAGAGGCGTTCATCCTTTCTGTCCCTGATCCCTGCTCCGTTTCGCGTTGCAAACACTCGCTTCCCTGCTCTCTGGTTTAGACGCTGTTCGTCCTCAGAGGCGTTCTTCTTTTGTTTCCCTGCTCCCTGCACAGTTTCGCGTTGCAAGTACTCGCTTCCCAGCTCTGTGGTTTAGAAGCGTGTTATGCCTTCTCTCCTCTTCCCGCTGCCTTCAAATCAACAAATGAGCTCCAAAAGATACACATTGCTCAGAATGCTTTATAACACCCATTATTCATCATATAGCTGTAACCCGCTAGACGTATTGAAACGTACTAAAAACTAGCAAAAATAGCTAGAAAATGTACTTCCCTCGCGTTTTTGTAAATGCGAATTCTGGTGGGTTTTGGAACGTGTATTTGCCATCTGTTAATGCAGTCGCCCTGTGTTCATCGTCCGTTCTAGTTTACAGGCTGCACTCCCCTGGTGATCACATTCTCCTCTCCAGAGCAGGCTACCAGCTGCTCCTCCTCATAGGCGTTCATCCTTTCTGTCCCAGCTCCCTGCACCGATTCGCGTTGCATGTACTCGCTTCCCAGCTCTCTGGTTTAGGTGCGTGTTCCCTGCCTTCTCGCCTCTTCCTACAGCCTTCCAATGAGCTCCACAAGATAGTGTTCAGAATGCTTCATAAACTGTAACCCACTAGACGTATTGAAACGTGCTAAAAACTAGCAAAAATAGCTAGAAAATGTACTTCCCTCCCGTTTTTGAAAATCCGAATTCTGGTGGGTTCCCATGTTGTATGTACTGTGTTCGTGCGTTTGTTGTCGAATCCTGAAGTTTTTAACCACTGTTCTCCCATACTAGGGGGGTCAACATCTACTGCTGTGCACAGGCTGAATGTATTCGGCTGAAATATTCAATGCATTATCAGCTTTCCTGACTGTATTGGAACGTGTATTTGCCATCTGTTAATGCAGTCGCCCTGTGTTCATCGTCCCTTCTAGTTTACAGGCTGCACTCCCCTGGTGATCACATTCTCCTCTCCAGAGAAGGCTAACTACCAGCTGCTCCTCATAGGCGTTCATCCTTTCTGTCCCTGCTCCCTGCACCGTTTCGCGTTGCATGTACTCGCTTCCCAGCTCTCTGGTTTAGATGCGTGTTCCCTGCCTTCTCTCCTCTTCCTACAGCCTTCCAATGAGCTCCACAAGATAGTGTTCAGAATGCTTTATAACACCCATTATTCAACATATAGCCGTAACCCGCTAGACGTATTGAAACGTGCTAAAAACTAGCAAAAACAGCTAGAAAATGTACTTTCCTCGCGTTTTGGTAAATGCGAATTCTGGTGGATTCCCATTTTGCACTCTGTTCGTGCAGTTCAGTCGAATCCTGTTCTTTTGAACCACTCTTCTCCCATAAAAGGGAGGATCAAGATGTGTTGTTCACAGGCTGAATTTATACTGCTGAAATGCTCGCTTCCCTGCTCTCTGGTTTAGGCGCGTGTACCCTGCATTTACCAAAACGCGAGGGAAGTACATTTTCTAGCTGTTTTTGCTAGTTTCTAGCACGTTTCAATACGTCTAGCGGGTTACAGCTATATGTTGAATAATGGGTGTTATAAAGCATTCTGAACACTATCTTGTGGAGTGGAAGGCTGTAGGAAGAGGAGAGAAGGCAGAAAACACGCACCTCAACCAGAGAACTGGGAAGCGAGTACATGCAACGCGAAACGGTGCAGGGAGCAGGGACAGAAAGGATGAACGCCTATGAGGAGGAGCAGCTGGTAGTTAGCCTGCTCTGGAGAGGAGAATGTCATCACCAGGGGAGTGCAGCCTGTAAACTAAAAGGGAGGATGACCACAAGGCGACTGCATTAACAGATGGCAAATACACGTTCCAAAACAGTCAGGAAAGCTGATAATGCCTTGAAGATTTCAGCCGTATACATTCAGCCTGTGAACAGCAGTAGATGTTGACCCCCCCACCCCCTTGTATGGGAGAACAGTGGCTAAAAACTTCAGGATTCGACAACAAACGCACGCACACAGTACATACATTGGAACCCATCAAAATTCGCATTTACAAAAACGCGAGGAAAGTACATTTTCTAGCTGGTTTTGCTAGTTTACGGCACATTTCAATACGTCTAGCGGGTTACGGCTATATGATGAATAATGGGTGTTATAAAGCATTCTGAGCACTGTGTATCTTTTGGAGCTCATTTGTTGATTTGAAGGCAGCGGGAAGAGAGAAGGTAGGGAACACGCTTCTAATCCAGAGAGCTGGGAAGCGAGTACTTGCAACGCGAAACTGTGCAGGGAGCAGGGACAGAAAGGAAGAACGGCTCTGAGGAGGAACAGCTGTTAGCCTTCTTTGAGGAAGAGAACGTGATCACCACGGGAGTGCAGCCTTGAAACAAGAAGGGATGATGAAAACATGGTGACTGGAATAACAGATGGCAAATACACTTTCCAGAACAGTCGGTTTACACGATAATGCATTGAAGATTTCAGCAGTATACATTCAGCCTGTGAACAGTAGATTTTGACCCCCCCCTCCCCTTGTATGGGTGACGAGTGGTTAAAAACATCAGAATTCGACTGAACAAATGCACGAACAGAGTACAAAATGGGAATCCACAAGAATTCGCATTTACCAAAACGCGAGGAAAGAACATTTTCTAGCTATTTTTGCTAGTTTTTAGCACTTTTCAATACGTCTTGCGGGTTACAGCTATATCTTGAATAATGGGTGTTATAAAGCATTCTGAGCACCGTGTATCTTTTGAAGCTCATTTGTTGATTTGAAGGCAGCGGGAAGAGGAGAGAAGGCAGGGAACACGCGTCTAAACCAGAGAGCTGGGAAGCGAGTGTTTGCAACGCGAAACGGTGCAGGGAGCAGGGACAGAAAGGGAGAACTCCACTGAGGAGGAACAGCTGGTAGTTAGCCTTCTTTGGAGATGAGAACTTGATCACCACGGGAGAGGATTGTTGAGAGGGTTACAGAGGGGGAGGTCTGAGATCAGAAAATCCTGAGTATTCCCTGCAGTGTGTAGGGCCAGCGACATGTACAGTTGCAGATCTCGTAAAAGTCCAGGTCAGGAAGCATACAGGTTCATGTTGAATTCTCCAAGTAGGCGGAGTTGAGTGGTAGGAGGCTAGGATGGAGAAGTCCATCCACTGAGAGAGGAAGGGGTTAGGGAAATAGCCACGGTGAGTGAATGGCCAGGAAAGAGAATGCATGCAGACAAGGCATTCGTGAGAGGAGTCGGCCTGCAAAGGAAAGCTATTTACTACAGGAATCAAGGATACTCCCCTCAAGAACGGTTGGATCTGGGCATGGAGAGGAACTTGTCATCAGGGAGGAAAGTGTCAAAGCTCGAGACAGCGCTGGCCGTCAACCATGTCTCGTTTAGACCAAGGACATCAAGGTCGGGTTCTTCCAGGAAATGGCAGATGTCAGATGAGTGTTTGAAACTGAGTGAGAGTTGAGAGTGGGGAGGGGTACAAATCAGTAATCCCTGCTGAGGTGTAGAAGGAGCCTGACCTAGGGCAGATGAGGATGGAGAGAGGAAAGGAAGCAGAAGAAGGGAGAGAAGAGACAGCAGGAGTGCATGATCAATCCGGGAGCTAGGAGTGGTGAGAAGGTTAGACGGGGAGGTCTGAGTCTCAGGTTTGGAATGGGAAGTTTGATATCACATGTCATGCTATAGGAAGAGTCGCAGGATTGGAATGGGAAGGAGTTGGATATGACATCTCGTTATAGGGAGGGTCTCAGGTTTGGTATTAGAAGCACTGAGATATCAAATCACATGCTTTAGGAAGGGACTCGAGTTTGGTATTTTAAGGAGTGAGATAGTAAATCTGATCCTATCGGAAGGGTCTCGGGTTTGGTATTGGAAGAAATGAGATTTCAAATCTCAGGCTGTGGGAATGGTCTCGGGTTTGGTATTGGAAGGGGTGAGAAATCAAGTTTCATGCTACAGGAAGGGTAACAAGTTTGGAATGGGAAGGAGTTGGATATCACATATGCTACGGGAAGGGGCTCAGGTTTGATTAGAAGCATTGATTAGAAGCATAGAGATATCACATCTCATGTTATAGGAAGGGTCTCAATTGGAATGGGAAGGAGTTGGATATCACATCTCATGCTATAGGGAGGGTCTCAGTTTTGATATTAGAAGCATTGAGATATCACATATGCTATTGGAAGGGTCTCAGTATTGGAATTGGAAGGAGTTGGATATCACATCTCATGCTATAGGGAGGTTCTCAGGATTGATATTAGAAGCATTGAGATATCACATATGCTATTGGAAGGGTCTCAGTATTATAATTGGAAGGAGTTGGATATCACATCTCATGCTATCGGAAGGGTCTCATGTTTGGAATGGGAAGGAGTTGGATATCACATATGCTATAGGAAGTGTCTCAGGTTTGGAATGGGAATGAGTTGGATATCACATCTCATGTTATAGGAAGGGTCTCAGGTTTGGTATAAGCATTGAGATATCACATCTCTGCTATCGGAAGTGGCTCAGGATTGGAATGGGAAGGAGTTGGATATCCCATCTCATGTTATAGGACGGGTCTCTGGTTTGGTATAAGCATTCAGATATCACATCTCATGCTATAGGAAGGGTCTCAGGATTGGAATAGGAAGGATTTGGATATCACATCTCATGCTATAGGAAGGGTCTCAGGTTTGGTATACGCATGGAGATATCACTTCTCATGCTATAGGAAGGGTCTCAGGATTGGAAAAGGAAGGAGTTGGATATCACATCTCATGTTATAGGAAGGATCCCAGGTTTGGTATTAGAAGTATTGAGATATCACATCTCATGCTATCAGAAGGGTCTCAGGATTGGAATGGGAAGGAGTTGGATATCACATCTCATGCTAAAGGGAGGGTCTCAGGTTTGGAAGGGGAAGGATTTGGATATCACATTTCATGTTATCAGAAGGATCTCAGGTTTGGTATTAGAAGTATTGAGATATCATATCTCATGCTATAGGAAGGGTCTCAGGACTGGAATGGGAAGGAGTTGGATATCACATCTCATGCTAAAGGAAGGGTCTCAGGTTTGGTAGAAGCATTGAGATATCACATCTCCTGCTATAGGAAGGGTCTTAGGATTGGAATGGGAAGGACTTAGATATCACATATCATGCTATAGGGAGGGTCTCAGTTTTGATATTAGAAGCATTGAGATATCACATCTTATGCTATCGGAAGGGTCTCAGGTTTGGAACGGGAAGGAGTTGGATATCACATCTCATGTTATAGGAAGGGTCTCAGGTTTGGTATTAGAAGCATTGAGATATCACATCACATGCTATCAGAAGGGTCTCAGGATTGGAATGGGAAGGAGTTGGATATCACATCTCATGCTAAAGGGAGGGTCTCAGGTTTGGAAGGGGAAGGATTTGGATATCACATCTTATGTTAGCAGAAGGATCTCAGGTTTGGTATTAGAAGTATTGAGATATCATATCTCATGCTATAGGAAGGGTCTCAGGACTGGAATGGGAAGGAGTTGGATATCACATCTCATGCTAAAGGAAGGGTCTCAGGTTTGGTAGAAGCATTGAGATATCACATCTCCTGCTATAGGAAGGGTCTTAGGATTGGAATGGGAAGGACTTAGATATCACATATCATGCTATAGGGATGGTCTCAGTTTTGATATTAGAAGCATTGAGATATCACATCTTATGCTATCGGAAGTGTCTCAGGATTGGAATGGGAAGGAGCTGGATATCACATCTCATGCTAAAGGAAGGGTCTCAGGTTTGGAACGGGAAGGAGTTGGATATCACATCTCATGTTATAGGAAGGGTCTCAGGTTTGGTATAAGCATTGAGATATCACATCTCTGCTATCGGAAGTGTCTCAGGATTGGAATGGGAAGGAGTTGGATATCCCATCTCATGCTATAGATATGCTCTCAGGTTTGGAAAGGGAAGGAGTTGGATATCACATCTCATGCTATAGGAAGGGTCTCAGGTTTGGTATAAGCATTGAGATATCACATCTCTGCTATCGGAAGTGGCTCAGGATTGGAATGGGAAGGAGTTGGATAGCCCATCTCATGTTATAAGACGGGTCTCTGGTTTGGTATAAGCATTGAGATATCACATCTCATGCTATAGGAAGGGACTCAGGATTGGAATGGGAAGGATTTGGATATCACATCTCATGCTATAGTAAGGGTCTCAGGTTTGGAACGGGAAGGAGTTGGATATCCCATCTCATGTTATAGGACGGGTCTCAGGTTTGATATTAGAAGCATTGAAATATCACATCGCATGCTGTAGGAAGGGTCTCAGGTTTGGAATGGGAAGGATTTGGATATCACATTTCATGTCATAGGAAGGATCTCAGGTTTGGTATTAGAATCATTGATATATCACATCTCATGCTATAGGAATGGTCTCAGGATTGGAATGGGTAGGAGTTGGATATGACATTCTTGCTATAGGAAGGGTCTCATGTTTGGAATGGGAAGGAGTTGGATATCTCATATGCTATAGGAACTGTCTCAGGTTTGGAACGGGAATGAGTTGGATATCACATCTCATGTTATAGGAAGGGTCTCAGGTTTGGTATAAGCATTGAGATATCACATCTCTGCTATCGGAAGTGGCTCAGGATTGGAATGGGAAGGAGTTGGATAGCCCATCTCATGTTATAGGACGGGTCTCTGGTTTGGTATAAGCATTGAGATATCACATCTCATGCCATAGGAAGGGTCTCAGGATTGGAATGGGAAGGATTTGGATATCACATCTCATGCTATAGGAAGGGTCTCAGGTTTTTTAGAAGCATTGAAATATCACATCTCCTGCTATAGGAAGGGTCTTAGGATTGGAATGGGAAGGACTTAGATATCACATATCATGCTATAGGGATGGTCTCAGTTTTGATATTAGAAGCATTGAGATATCACATCTTATGCTATCGGAAGTGTCTCAGGATTGGAATGGGAAGGAGCTGGATATCACATCTCATGCTAAAGGAAGGGTCTCAGGTTTGGAACGGGAAGGAGTTGGATATCACATCTCATGTTATAGGAAGGGTCTCAGGTTTGGTATAAGCATTGAGATATCACATCTCTGCTATCGGAAGTGTCTCAGGATTGGAATGGGAAGGAGTTGGATATCCCATCTCATGCTATAGATATGCTCTCAGGTTTGGAAAGGGAAGGAGTTGGATATCACATCTCATGCTATAGGAAGGGTCTCAGGTTTGGTATAAGCATTGAGATATCACATCTCTGCTATCGGAAGTGGCTCAGGATTGGAATGGGAAGGAGTTGGATAGCCCATCTCATGTTATAAGACGGGTCTCTGGTTTGGTATAAGCATTGAGATATCACATCTCATGCTATAGGAAAGGTCTCAGGATTGGAATGGGAAGGATTTGGATATCACATCTCATGCTATAGTAAGGGTCTCAGGTTTGGAACGGGAAGGAGTTGGATATCCCATCTCATGTTATAGGACGGGTCTCAGGTTTGATATTAGAAGCATTGAAATATCACATCGCATGCTGTAGGAAGGGTCTCAGGTTTGGAATGGGAAGGATTTGGATATCACATTTCATGTCATAGGAAGGATCTCAGGTTTGGTATTAGAAGCATTGATATATCACATCTCATGCTATAGGAATGGTCTCAGGATTGGAATGGGTAGGAGTTGGATATTACATTCTTGCTATAGGAAGGGTCTCATGTTTGGAATGGGAAGGAGTTGGATATCTCATATGCTATAGGAAGTGTCTCAGGTTTGGAACGGGAATGAGTTGGATATCACATCTCATGCTATAGGAAGGGTCTCAGGATTGGAATGGGAAGGATTTGGATATCACATCTCATGCTATAGGAAGGGTCTCAGGTTTGGTATACGCATGGAGATATCACTTCTCATGCTATAGGAAGGGTCTCAGGATTGGAATGGGAAGGAGTTGGATATTACATCTCATGCTATAGGAAGGGTCTCAGGTTTGGTATACGCATGGAGATATCACTTCTCATGCTATAGGAAGGGTCTCAGGATTGGAATGGGAAGGAGTAGGATATCACATCTCATGTTATAGGAAGGATCTCAGGTTTGGTATTAGAAGCATTGAGACATCACATCTCATGCTATGTTAAGGGTCTCAGGATTGGAATGGGAAGGAGTTGGATATCACATCTCATGCTATAGGAAGGGTCTCAGGTTTGGTATAAGCATTGAGATATCACATCTCATGCTATAGGAAGGGTCTCAGGATTGGAATGGGAAGGAGTTGTATATGACATCTCAGGCCATAGCAAGGGTCTCAGGTTTGGTATAAGCATTGAGATATCACATCTCTGCTATCGGAAGGGTCTCAGGATTGGAATGGGAAGGAGTTGGATATCCCATCTCATGTTATAGGAAGGGTCTCAGGTTTGGTATTAGAAGCATTGAGATATCACATCTCATGCTATAGGAAGAGTCTCAGGATTGGAATGGGAAGGACTTGGATGTTAGATCTCATGCTATAGGGAGGGTCTCAAGTTTGATATTAGAAGCATTGAGATAACAAATCTCATGATATCGGAAGGGTGTCAGGATTGGAATGGGAAGGAGTTGGAAATCACATCTCATGATAAAGGAAGGGTCTAAGGTTTGGAAGGGGAAGGATTTGGATATCACATCTCATGTTATAGGACGGGTCTCAGGTTTGGTATTAGAAGCATTGAGATATCAAGTCTCATGGTATAGGAAGGGTCTCAGAATTGGAATGGGAAGGAGTTGGATATCACATCTCAAGCTATAGGAAGGGTCTCAGGATTGGAATGGGAAGGAGTTTGATATCACATCTCATGCCATAGTATGGGTCTCAGGTTTGGTAGAAGCATTGGGATATCACATCTCATGCTATCAGAAGGGTATCAGGATTGGATTTGGAAGGAGTTGGATATCCCATCTCATGCTATAGGAAGGGTCTCAGGTTGGAATGGGAAGGAGTTGGATATCACATCTCATGTTACAGGAAGGGTCTCAGGATTGGAATGGGAAGGAGTTGGATATCCCATCTCATGTTATAGGACGGGTCTCTGGTTTGGTATAAGCATTGAGATATCACATCTCATGCTATAGGAAGGGTCTCAGGATTGGAATGGGAAGGATTTGGATATCACATCTCATGCTATAGGAAGGGTCTCAGGTTTGGCATACGCATGGAGATATCACTTCTCTTGCTATAGGAAGGGTCTCAGGATTGGAATGGGAAGGAGTTAGATATCACATCTCATGCTATAGGAAGGGTCTCGGGTTTGGTATAAGCATGGAGATATCACTTCTCATGCTATAGGAAGGGTCTCAGGATTGGAATGGGAAGGAGTTGTATATGACATCTCAGGCCATAGCAAGGGTCTCAGGTTTGGTATAAGCATTGAGATATCACATCTCTGCTATCGGAAGGGTCTCAGGATTGGAATGGGAAGGAGTTGGATATCCCATCTCATGTTATAGGAAGGGTCTCAGGTTTGGTATTAGAAGCATTGAGATATCACATCTCATGCTATAGGAAGGGTCTCAGGATTGGAATGGGAAGGACTTGGATGTTAGATCTCATGCTATAGGGAGGGTCTCAAGTTTGATATTAGAAGCATTGAGATAACAAATCTCATGATATCGGAAGGGTGTCAGGATTGGAATGGGAAGGAGTTGGAAATCACATCTCATGATAAAGGAAGGGTCTAAGGTTTGGAAGGGGAAGGATTTGGATATCACATCTCATGTTATAGGACGGGTCTCAGGTTTGGTATTAGAAGCATTGAGATATCAAGTCTCATGGTATAGGAAGGGTCTCAGAATTGGAATGGGAAGGAGTTGGATATCACATCTCAAGCTATAGGAAGGGTCTCAGGATTGGAATGGGAAGGAGTTTGATATCACATCTCATGCCATAGTATGGGTCTCAGGTTTGGTAGAAGCATTGGGATATCACATCTCATGCTATCAGAAGGGTATCAGGATTGGATTTGGAAGGAGTTGGATATCCCATCTCATGCTATAGGAAGGGTCTCAGGTTGGAATGGGAAGGAGTTGGATATCACATCTCATGTTACAGGAAGGGTCTCAGGATTGGAATGGGAAGGAGTTGGATATCCCATCTCATGTTATAGGACGGGTCTCTGGTTTGGTATAAGCATTGAGATATCACATCTCATGCTATAGGAAGGGTCTCAGGATTGGAATGGGAAGGATTTGGATATCACATCTCATGCTATAGGAAGGGTCTCAGGTTTGGCATACGCATGGAGATATCACTTCTCTTGCTATAGGAAGGGTCTCAGGATTGGAATGGGAAGGAGTTAGATATCACATCTCATGCTATAGGAAGGGTCTCGGGTTTGGTATAAGCATGGAGATATCACTTCTCATGCTATAGGAAGGGTCTCAGGATTGGAATGGGAAGGAGTTGGATATCACATCTCATGTTATAGGAAGGATCTCAGGTTTGGTATTAGAAGCATTGAGACATCACATCTCATGCTATGGGAAGGGTCTCAGGATTAGAATGGGAAGGACTTGGATATCCCATCTCATGTTATAGGAAGGGTCTCAGGTTTGGCATTAGAAGCATTGAGATATCACATCTCATGCTATAGGAAGGGTCCCAGGATTGGAATGGGAAGGACTTGGATGTCAGATCTCATGCTATAGGGAGGTTCTCAAGTTTGATATTAGAAGCATTGAGATAACAAATCTCATGATATCGGAAGGGTGTCAGGATTGGAATGGGAAGGAGTTGGATATCACATCTCATGATAAAGGAAGGGTCTAAGGTTTGGAAGGGGAAGGATTTGGATATCACATCTCATGTTATAGGACGGGTCTCAGGTTTGGTATTAGAAGCATTGAGATATCAAGTCTCATGGTATAGGAAGGGTCTCAGAATTGGAATGGGAAGGAGTTGGATATCACATCTCAAGCTATAGGAAGGGTCTCAGGATTGGAATGGGAAGGAGTTTGATATCACATCTCATGCCATAGTATGGGTCTCAGGTTTGGTAGAAGCATTGGGATATCACATCTCATGCTATCGGAAGGGTATCAGGATTGGATTTGGAAGGAGTTGGATATCCCATCTCATGCTATAGGAAGGGTCTCAGGTTGGAATGGGAAGGAGTTGGATATCACATCTCATGTTACAGGAAGGGTCTCAGGATTGGAATGGGAAGGACTTGGAAATCATATCTCATGCTATAGGAAGGCTCAGGTTTGGAAGGGGAAGGAGTTGGATATCACATTTCATGTTAGAGGAAGGATCTCAGGTTTGGTATTAGAAGCATTGAGATATCACATCTCATGCTATAGGAAGGTTCTCAGGATTGGAATGGGAAGGAGTTGGATATCACATCTCAAGCTATAGGAAGGGTCTCAGGTTTGGTATAAGCATTGAGATATCACATCTCATGCTATAGGAAGGGTCTCAGGATTGGAATGGGAAGGAGTTGGATATCACATCTCATGTTATAGGAAAGATATCAGGTTTGGTATTAGAAGAATTGAGACATCACATCTCATGTTATAGGAAGGGTCTCAGGAATGGAATGGGAAGAAGTTGGATATCACATCTCATGCTATAGGAAGGGTCTCAGGTTTGGTATAAGCATTGAGATATCACATCTCATGCTATAGGAAGGGTCTCAGGATTGGAATGGGAAGGAGTTGTATATGACATCTCATGCCATAGGAAGGGTCTCAGGTTTGGTATTGAAAGGAGTTGGATATCCCATCTCATGTTATAGGACGGGTCTCAGGTTTGTTATTAGAATCATTGAGATATCATATTGCATGATGTAGGAAGGGTCTAAGGATTGGAATGGGAAGGACTTGGATATCACATCTCATGCTATAGGTAGGCTCTCAGGTTTGGAAAGGGAAGGAGTTGGATATCACATTTCATGTTAGAGGAAGGATCTCAGGTTTGGTATTAGAGGCATTGAGATATCACATCTCATGCTATAGGAAGGGTCTCAGGATTGGAATGGGAAGGAGTTGGATATCACATCTCATGCTATAGGAAGGGTCTCAGGTTTGGTATAAACATTGAGATATCACATCTCATGCTATAGGAAGGGTCTCAGGATTGGAATGGTAAGGAGTTGGATATCACATTTGATGTTATAGGAAGGATCTCAGGTTTGGTATTAGAAGCATTGAGACATCACATCTCATGCTATGGGAAGGGTCTCAGGATTGGAATGGGAAGGAGTTGGATATCACATCTCATGCTATAGGAAGGGTCTCAGGTTTGGTATAAGCATTGAGATATCACATCTCATACTATAGGAAGGGTCTCAGGATTGGAATGGGAAGGAGTTGTATGTGACATCTCATGCCATAGGAAGGGTCTCAGGTTTGGTATAAGCATTGAGATATCACATCTCTGCTATCGGAAGGGTCTCAGGATTGGAATGGGAAGGAGTTGGATATCCCATCTCATGTTATAGGTAGAGTCACAGGTTTGGTATTAGAAGCATTGAGATATCACATCTCATGCTATCGGAAGGGTATCAGGATTGGATTTGGAAGGAGTTGAATATCCCATCTCATGCTATAGGAAGGGTATCAGGTTGGAATGGGAAGGAGTTGGATATCACATCTGATGTTATAGGAAGGGTCTCAGGATTGGAATGGGAAGGATTTGGATATCACATCTCATGCTATAGGAAGGCTCTCAGGTTTGGAAGGGGAAGGAGTTGGATATCACATTTCATGTTAGAGGTAGGATCTCAGGTTTGGTAAAGAGGCATTGAGATGTGACATCTCATGGTATAGGAAGGGTCTCAGGATTGGAATGGGAAGGAGTTGGATATCACATCTCATGTTATAGGAAAGATCTCAGGTTTGGTATTAGAAGCATTGATACATCACATCTCATGTTATAGGAAGGGTCTCAGGATTGGAATGGGAGGGACTTGGATATCACATCTCATGCTATAGGAAGGCTCTCAGGTTTGGAAGGGGAAGGAGTTGGATATCACATTTCATGTTAGAGGTAGGATCTCAGGTTTGGTAAAGAGGCATTGAGATAACACATCTCATGCTATCGGAAGGGTCTCAGGATTGGAATGGGAAGGAGTTTGATATCACATCTCATGCTATAGGAAGGGTCTCAGGTTTGGAACTGGAAGGAGTTGGATATCCCATCTCATGTTATAGGACGGGTCTCAGGTTTGGTATTAGAAGCATTGAGATATCACATCGCATGCTGTAGGAAGGGTCTCAGGATTGGAATGGGAAGGAGTTGGATATTACATTCTTGCTATAGGAAGGGTCTCATGTTTGGAATGGGAAGGAGTTGGATATCACATATGCTATAGGAAGGGTCTCAGGTTTGGTATAAGCATTGAGATATCACATCTCTGCTATCGGAAGTGTCTCAGGATTGGAATGGGAAGGAGTTGGATATCCCATCTCATGTTATAGGACGGGTCTCGGGTTTGTTATTAGAATCATTGAGATATCATATTGCATGCTGTAGGAAGGGTCTAGGATTGGAATGGGAAGGACTTGGATATCACATCTCATGCTATAGGTAGGCTCTCAGGTTTGGAAAGGGAAGGAGTTGGATATCACATTTCATGTTAGAGGAAGGATCTCAGGTTTGGTATTAGAGGCATTGAGATATCACATCTAATGCTATAGGAAGGGTCTCAGGATTGGAATGGGAAGGAGTTGGATATCACATCTCATGCTATAGGAAGGGATTCAGGTTTGGTATAAGCATTGAGATATCACATCTCATGCTATAGGAAGGGTCTCAGGATTGGAATGGGAAGGAGTTGGATATCACATCTCATGCTATAGGAAGGGTCTCAGGTTTGGTATAAGCATTGAGATATCACATCTCATGCTATAGGAAGGGTCTCAGGATTGGAATGGGAAGGAGTTGTATATGACATCTCATGCCATAGGAAGGGTCTCAGGTTTGGTATAAGCATTGAGATATCACATCTCTGCTATCGGAAGGGTCTCAGGATTGGAATGGGAAGGAGTTTGATATCAAATCTCATGCCATGTATGGGTCTCAGGTTTTGTAGAAGCATTGGGATATCACATCTCATGCTATCGAAAGGGTATCAGGATTGGATTTGGAAGGAGTTGGATATCCCATCTCATGCTATAGGAAGGGTCTCAGGTTGGAATGGGAAGGAGTTGGATATCACATCTGATGTTATAGGAAGGGTCTCAGGATTGGAATGGGAAGGACTTGGATATCACATCTCATGCTATAGGAAGGCTCTCAGGTTTGGAAGGGGAAGGAGTTGGATATCACATTTCATGTTAGAGGTAGGATATCAGGTTTGGTAAAGAGGCATTGAGATATCACATCTCGTGCTATAGGAAGGGTCTCAGAATTGGAATGGGAAGGAGTTGGATATCACATCTCATGTTATATGAAAGATCTCAGGTTTGGTATTAGAAGCATTGAGACATCACATCTCATGTTATAGGAAGGGTCTCAGGGTTGGAATGGGAAGAAGTTGGATATCACATCTCATGCTATAGGAAGGGTCTCAGGTTTGGTATAAGCATTGAGATATCACATCTCATGCTATAGGAAGGGTCTCAGGATTGGAATGGGAAGGAGTTGTATATGACATCTCATGCCATAGGAAGGGTCTCAGGTTTGGTATAAGCATCATTGAGATATCACATCTCATGCTATAGGAAGGGTCTCAGGATTGGAATGGGAAGGACTTGGATATCACATCTCATGCTATAGGCAGGGTCTCAGGTTTGGAAAGGAAAGGAGTTGGATATCACATTTCATGTTAGAGGTAGGATCTCAGGTTTGGTATTAGAGGCATTGAGATATCACATCTCATGCTATCAGAAGGGTCTCAGGATTGGAATGGGAAGGAGTTGGATATCACATCTCATGTTAAAGGGAGGGTCTCAGGTTTGGAAAGGAAAGGAGTTGGATATCACATTTCATGTTAGAGGTAGGATCTCAGGTTTGGTATTAGAGGCATTGAGATATCACATCTCATGCTATAGGAAGGGTCTCAGGATTGGAATGGGAAGGAGTTGGATATCCCATCTCATGTTATAGGACGGGTCTCAGGTATGTTATTAGAATCATTGAGATATCATATTGCATGCTGTAGGAAGGGTCTAAGGATTGGAATGGGAAGGACTTGGATATCACATCTCATGCTATAGGTAGGCTCTCAGGTTTGGAAAGGGAAGGAGTTGGATATCACATTTCATGTTAGAGGAAGGATCTCAGGTTTGGTATTAGAGGCATTGAGATATCACATCTCATGCTATAGGAAGGGTCTCAGGATTGGAATGGGAAGGAGTTGGATATCACATCTCATGCTATAGGAAGGGTCTCAGGTTTGGTATAAGCATTGAGATATCACATCTCATGCTATAGGAAGGGTCTCAGGATTGGAATGGGAAGGAGTTGGATATCACATTTGATGTTATAGGAAGGATCTCAGGTTGGTATTAGAAGCATTGAGACATCACATCTCATGCTATGGGAAGGGTCTCAGGATTGGAATGGGAAGGAGTTGGATATCACATCTCATGCTATAGGAAGGGTCTCAGGTTTGGTATAAGCATTGAGATATCACATCTCATACTATAGGAAGGGTCTCAGGATTGGAATGGGAAGGAGTTGTATGTGACATCTCATGCCATAGGAAGGGTCTCAGGTTTGGTATAAGCATTGAGATATCACATCTCTGCTATCGGAAGGGTCTCAGGATTGGAATGGGAAGGAGTTGGATATCCCATCTCATGTTATAGGAAGAGTCACAGGTTTGGTATTAGAAGCATTGAGATATCACATCTCATGCTATCGGAAGGGTATCAGGATTGGATTTGGAAGGAGTTGAATATCCCATCTCATGCTATAGGAAGGGTCTCAGGTTGGAATGGGAAGGAGTTGGATATCACATCTGATGTTATAGGAAGGGTCTCAGGATTGGAATGGGAAGGATTTGGATATCACATCTCATGCTATAGGAAGGCTCTCAGGTTTGGAAGGGGAAGGAGTTGGATATCACATTTCATGTTAGAGGTAGGATCTCAGGTTTGGTAAAGAGGCATTGAGATGTGACATCTCATGCTATAGGAAGGGTCTCAGGATTGGAATGGGAAGGAGTTGGATATCACATCTCATGTTATAGGAAAGATCTCAGGTTTGGTATTAGAAGCATTGAGACATCACATCTCATGTTATAGGAAGGGTCTCAGGATTGGAATGGGAGGGACTTGGATATCACATCTCATGCTATAGGAAGGCTCTCAGGTTTGGAAGGGGAAGGAGTTGGATATCACATTTCATGTTAGAGGTAGGATCTCAGGTTTGGTAAAGAGGCATTGAGATAACACATCTCATGCTATCGGAAGGGTCTCAGGATTGGAATGGGAAGGAGTTTGATATCACATCTCATGCTATAGGAAGGGTCTCAGGTTTGGAACTGGAAGGAGTTGGATATCCCATCTCATGTTATAGGACGGGTCTCAGGTTTGGTATTAGAAGCATTGAGATATCACATCGCATGCTGTAGGAAGGGTCTCAGGATTGGAATGGGAAGGAGTTGGATATTACATTCTTGCTATAGGAAGGGTCTCATGTTTGGAATGGGAAGGAGTTGGATATCACATATGCTATAGGAAGGGTCTCAGGTTTGGTATAAGCATTGAGATATCACATCTCTGCTATCGGAAGTGTCTCAGGATTGGAATGGGAAGGAGTTGGATATCCCATCTCATGTTATAGGACGGGTCTCAGGTTTGTTATTAGAATCATTGAGATATCATATTGCATGCTGTAGGAAGGGTCTAAGGATTGGAATGGGAAGGACTTGGATATCACATCTCATGCTATAGGTAGGCTCTCAGGTTTGGAAAGGGAAGGAGTTGGATATCACATTTCATGTTAGAGGAAGGATCTCAGGTTTGGTATTAGAGGCATTGAGATATCACATCTAATGCTATAGGAAGGGTCTCAGGATTGGAATGGGAAGGAGTTGGATATCACATCTCATGCTATAGGAAGGGATTCAGGTTTGGTATAAGCATTGAGATATCACATCTCATGCTATAGGAAGGGTCTCAGGATTGGAATGGGAAGGAGTTGGATATCACATCTCATGCTATAGGAAGGGTCTCAGGTTTGGTATAAGCATTGAGATATCACATCTCATGCTATAGGAAGGGTCTCAGGATTGGAATGGGAAGGAGTTGTATATGACATCTCATGCCATAGGAAGGGTCTCAGGTTTGGTATAAGCATTGAGATATCACATCTCTGCTATCGGAAGGGTCTCAGGATTGGAATGGGAAGGAGTTTGATATCAAATCTCATGCCATGTATGGGTCTCAGGTTTTGTAGAAGCATTGGGATATCACATCTCATGCTATCGAAAGGGTATCAGGATTGGATTTGGAAGGAGTTGGATATCCCATCTCATGCTATAGGAAGGGTCTCAGGTTGGAATGGGAAGGAGTTGGATATCACATCTGATGTTATAGGAAGGGTCTCAGGATTGGAATGGGAAGGACTTGGATATCACATCTCATGCTATAGGAAGGCTCTCAGGTTTGGAAGGGGAAGGAGTTGGATATCACATTTCATGTTAGAGGTAGGATATCAGGTTTGGTAAAGAGGCATTGAGATATCACATCTCGTGCTATAGGAAGGGTCTCAGAATTGGAATGGGAAGGAGTTGGATATCACATCTCATGTTATATGAAAGATCTCAGGTTTGGTATTAGAAGCATTGAGACATCACATC
Source organism: Ambystoma mexicanum (assembly GCF_040938575.1). NCBI lineage: Eukaryota > Metazoa > Chordata > Amphibia > Caudata > Ambystomatidae > Ambystoma > Ambystoma mexicanum. The sequence continues at coordinate 1,153,413,140 of NC_090934.1, forward strand.
TCATGTTATAGGAAGGGTCTCAGGGTTGGAATGGGAAGAAGTTGGATATCACATCTCATGCTATAGGAAGGGTCTCAGGTTTGGTATAAGCATTGAGATATCACATCTCATGCTATAGGAAGGGTCTCAGGATTGGAATGGGAAGGAGTTGTATATGACATCTCATGCCATAGGAAGGGTCTCAGGTTTGGTATAAGCATCATTGAGATATCACATCTCATGCTATAGGAAGGGTCTCAGGATTGGAATGGGAAGGACTTGGATATCACATCTCATGCTATAGGCAGGGTCTCAGGTTTGGAAAGGAAAGGAGTTGGATATCACATTTCATGTTAGAGGTAGGATCTCAGGTTTGGTATTAGAGGCATTGAGATATCACATCTCATGCTATCAGAAGGGTCTCAGGATTGGAATGGGAAGGAGTTGGATATCACATCTCATGTTAAAGGGAGGGTCTCAGGTTTGGAAAGGAAAGGAGTTGGATATCACATTTCATGTTAGAGGTAGGATCTCAGGTTTGGTATTAGAGGCATTGAGATATCACATCTCATGCTATAGGAAGGGTCTCAGGATTGGAATGGGAAGGAGTTGGATATCCCATCTCATGTTATAGGACGGGTCTCAGGTTTGTTATTAGAATCATTGAGATATCATATTGCATGCTGTAGGAAGGGTCTAAGGATTGGAATGGGAAGGACTTGGATATCACATCTCATGCTATAGGTAGGCTCTCAGGTTTGGAAAGGGAAGGAGTTGGATATCACATTTCATGTTAGAGGAAGGATCTCAGGTTTGGTATTAGAGGCATTGAGATATCACATCTCATGCTATAGGAAGGGTCTCAGGATTGGAATGGGAAGGAGTTGGATATCACATCTCATGCTATAGGAAGGGTCTCAGGTTTGGTATAAGCATTGAGATATCACATCTCATGCTATGGGAAGGGTCTCAGGATTGGAATGGGAAGGAGTTGGATATCACATCTCATGCTATAGGAAGGGTCTCAGGTTTGGTATAAGCATTGAGATATCACATCTCATACTATAGGAAGGGTCTCAGGATTGGAATGGGAAGGAGTTGTATGTGACATCTCATGCCATAGGAAGGGTCTCAGGTTTGGTATAAGCATTGAGATATCACATCTCTGCTATCGGAAGGGTCTCAGGATTGGAATGGGAAGGAGTTGGATATCCCATCTCATGTTATAGGAAGAGTCACAGGTTTGGTATTAGAAGCATTGAGATATCACATCTCATGCTATCGGAAGGGTATCAGGATTGGATTTGGAAGGAGTTGAATATCCCATCTCATGCTATAGGAAGGGTCTCAGGTTGGAATGGGAAGGAGTTGGATATCACATCTGATGTTATAGGAAGGGTCTCAGGATTGGAATGGGAAGGATTTGGATATCACATCTCATGCTATAGGAAGGCTCTCAGGTTTGGAAGGGGAAGGATTTGGATATCACATTTCATGTTAGAGGTAGGATCTCAGGTTTGGTAAAGTGGCATTGAGATGTGACATCTCATGCTATAGGAAGGGTCTCAGGATTGGAATGGGAAGGAGTTGGATATCACATCTCATGTTATAGGAAAGATCTCAGGTTTGGTATTAGAAGCATTGAGACATCACATCTCATGTTATAGGAAGGGTCTCAGGATTGGAATGGGAGGGACTTGGATATCACATCTCATGCTATAGGAAGGCTCTCAGGTTTGGAAGGGGAAGGAGTTGGATATCACATTTCATGTTAGAGGTAGGATCTCAGGTTTGGTAAAGAGGCATTGAGATAACACATCTCATGCTATCGGAAGGGTCTCAGTATTGGAATGGGAAGGAGTTTGATATCACATCTCATGCTATAGGAAGGGTCTCAGGTTTGGAACTGGAAGGAGTTGGATATCCCATCTCATGTTATAGGACGGGTCTCAGGTTTGGTATTAGAAGCATTGAGATATCACATCGCATGCTGTAGGAAGGGTCTCAGGATTGGAATGGGAAGGAGTTGGATATTACATTCTTGCTATAGGAAGGGTCTCATGTTTGGAATGGGAAGGAGTTGGATATCACATATGCTATAGGAAGGGTCTCAGGTTTGGTATAAGCATTGAGATATCACATCTCTGCTATCGGAAGTGTCTCAGGATTGGAATGGGAAGGAGTTGGATATCACATTTCATGTTAGAGGAAGGATCTCAGGTTTGGTATTAGAGGCATTGAGATATCACATCTAATGCTATAGGAAGGGTCTCAGGATTGGAATGGGAAGGAGTTGGATATCACATCTCATGCTATAGGAAGGGATTCAGGTTTGGTATAAGCATTGAGATATCACATCTCATGCTATAGGAAGGGTCTCAGGATTGGAATGGGAAGGAGTTGGATATCACATCTCATGCTATAGGAAGGGTCTCAGGTTTGGTATAAGCATTGAGATATCACATCTCATGCTATAGGAAGGGTCTCAGGATTGGAATGGGAAGGAGTTGTATATGACATCTCATGCCATAGGAAGGGTCTCAGGTTTGGTATAAGCATTGAGATATCACATCTCTGCTATCGGAAGGGTCTCAGGATTGGAATGGGAAGGAGTTTGATATCAAATCTCATGCCATGTATGGGTCTCAGGTTTTGTAGAAGCATTGGGATATCACATCTCATGCTATCGAAAGGGTATCAGGATTGGATTTGGAAGGAGTTGGATATCCCATCTCATGCTATAGGAAGGGTCTCAGGTTGGAATGGGAAGGAGTTGGATATCACATCTGATGTTATAGGAAGGGTCTCAGGATTGGAATGGGAAGGACTTGGATATCACATCTCATGCTATAGGAAGGCTCTCAGGTTTGGAAGGGGAAGGAGTTGGATATCACATTTCATGTTAGAGGTAGGATATCAGGTTTGGTAAAGAGGCATTGAGATATCACATCTCGTGCTATAGGAAGGGTCTCAGAATTGGAATGGGAAGGAGTTGGATATCACATCTCATGTTATATGAAAGATCTCAGGTTTGGTATTAGAAGCATTGAGACATCACATCTCATGTTATAGGAAGGGTCTCAGGGTTGGAATGGGAAGAAGTTGGATATCACATCTCATGCTATAGGAAGGGTCTCAGGTTTGGTATAAGCATTGAGATATCACATCTCATGCTATAGGAAGGGTCTCAGGATTGGAATGGGAAGGAGTTGTATATGACATCTCATGCCATAGGAAGGGTCTCAGGTTTGGTATAAGCATCATTGAGATATCACATCTCATGCTATAGGAAGGGTCTCAGGATTGGAATGGGAAGGACTTGGATATCACATCTCATGCTATAGGCAGGGTCTCAGGTTTGGAAAGGAAAGGAGTTGGATATCACATTTCATGTTAGAGGTAGGATCTCAGGTTTGGTATTAGAGGCATTGAGATATCACATCTCATGCTATCAGAAGGGTCTCAGGATTGGAATGGGAAGGAGTTGGATATCACATCTCATGTTAAAGGGAGGGTCTCAGGTTTGGAAAGGAAAGGAGTTGGATATCACATTTCATGTTAGAGGTAGGATCTCAGGTTTGGTATTAGAGGCATTGAGATATCACATCTCATGCTATAGGAAGGGTCTCAGGATTGGAATGGGAAGGAGTTGGATATCCCATCTCATGTTATAGGACGGGTCTCAGGTTTGTTATTAGAATCATTGAGATATCATATTGCATGCTGTAGGAAGGGTCTAAGGATTGGAATGGGAAGGACTTGGATATCACATCTCATGCTATAGGTAGGCTCTCAGGTTTGGAAAGGGAAGGAGTTGGATATCACATTTCATGTTAGAGGAAGGATCTCAGGTTTGGTATTAGAGGCATTGAGATATCACATCTCATGCTATAGGAAGGGTCTCAGGATTGGAATGGGAAGGAGTTGGATATCATATCTCATGCTATAGGAAGGGTCTCAGGTTTGGTATAAGCATTGAGATATCACATCTCATGCTATAGGAAGGGTCTCAGGATTGGAATGGGAAGGAGTTGGATATCACATTTGATGTTATAGGAAGGATCTCAGGTTTGGTATTAGAAGCATTGAGACATCACATCTCATGCTATGGGAAGGGTCTCAGGATTGGAATGGGAAGGAGTTGGATATCACATCTCATGCTATAGGAAGGGTCTCAGGTTTGGTATAAGCATTGAGATATCACATCTCATACTATAGGAAGGGTCTCAGGATTGGAATGGGAAGGAGTTGTATGTGACATCTCATGCCATAGGAAGGGTCTCAGGTTTGGTATAAGCATTGAGATATCACATCTCATACTATAGGAAGGGTCTCAGGATTGGAATGGGAAGGAGTTGTATGTGACATCTCATGCCATAGGAAGGGTCTCAGGTTTGGTATAAGCATTGAGATATCACATCTCTGCTATCGGAAGGGTCTCAGGATTGGAATGGGAAGGAGTTGGATATCCCATCTCATGTTATAGGAAGAGTCACAGGTTTGGTATTAGAAGCATTGAGATATCACATCTCATGCTATCGGAAGGGTATCAGGATTGGATTTGGAAGGAGTTGAATATCCCATCTCATGCTATAGGAAGGGTCTCAGGTTGGAATGGGAAGGAGTTGGATATCACATCTGATGTTATAGGAAGGGTCTCAGGATTGGAATGGGAAGGATTTGGATATCACATCTCATGCTATAGGAAGGCTCTCAGGTTTGGAAGGGGAAGGAGTTGGATATCACATTTCATGTTAGAGGTAGGATCTCAGGTTTGGTAAAGAGGCATTGAGATGTGACATCTCATGCTATAGGAAGGGTCTCAGGATTGGAATGGGAAGGAGTTGGATATCACATCTCATGTTATAGGAAAGATCTCAGGTTTGGTATTAGAAGCATTGAGACATCACATCTCATGTTATAGGAAGGGTCTCAGGATTGGAATGGGAGGGACTTGGATATCACATCTCATGCTATAGGAAGGCTCTCAGGTTTGGAAGGGGAAGGAGTTGGATATCACATTTCATGTTAGAGGTAGGATCTCAGGTTTGGTAAAGAGGCATTGAGATAACACATCTCATGCTATCGGAAGGGTCTCAGGATTGGAATGGGAAGGAGTTTGATATCACATCTCATGCTATAGGAAGGGTCTCAGGTTTGGAACTGGAAGGAGTTGGATATCCCATCTCATGTTATAGGACGGGTCTCAGGTTTGGTATTAGAAGCATTGAGATATCACATCGCATGCTGTAGGAAGGGTCTCAGGATTGGAATGGGAAGGAGTTGGATATTACATTCTTGCTATAGGAAGGGTCTCATGTTTGGAATGGGAAGGAGTTGGATATCACATATGCTATAGGAAGGGTCTCAGGTTTGGTATAAGCATTGAGATATCACATCTCTGCTATCGGAAGTGTCTCAGGATTGGAATGGGAAGGAGTTGGATATCCCATCTCATGTTATAGGACGGGTCTCAGGTTTGTTATTAGAATCATTGAGATATCATATTGCATGCTGTAGGAAGGGTCTAAGGATTGGAATGGGAAGGACTTGGATATCACATCTCATGCTATAGGTAGGCTCTCAGGTTTGGAAAGGGAAGGAGTTGGATATCACATTTCATGTTAGAGGAAGGATCTCAGGTTTGGTATTAGAGGCATTGAGATATCATATCTAATGCTATAGGAAGGGTCTCAGGATTGGAATGGGAAGGAGTTGGATATCACATCTCATGCTATAGGAAGGGATTCAGGTTTGGTATAAGCATTGAGATATCACATCTCATGCTATAGGAAGGGTCTCAGGATTGGAATGGGAAGGAGTTGGATATCACATCTCATCCTATAGGAAGGGTCTCAGGTTTGGTATAAGCATTGAGATATCACATCTCATGCTATAGGAAGGATCTCAGGATTGGAATGGGAAGGAGTTGTATATGACATCTCATGCCATAGGAAGGGTCTCAGGTTTGGTATAAGCATTGAGATATCACATCTCTGCTATCGGAAGGGTCTCAGGATTGGAATGGGAAGGAGTTTGATATCACATCTCATGCCATGTATGGGTCTCAGGTTTTGTAGAAGCATTGGGATATCACATCTCATGCTATCGAAAGGGTATCAGGATTGGATTTGGAAGGAGTTGGATATCCCATCTCATGCTATAGGAAGGGTCTCAGGTTGGAATGGGAAGGAGTTGGATATCACATCTGATGTTATAGGAAGGGTCTCAGGATTGGAATGGGAAGGACTTGGATATCACATCTCATGCTATAGGAAGGCTCTCAGGTTTGGAAGGGGAAAGAGTTGGATATCACATTTCATGTTAGAGGTAGGATATCAGGTTTGGTAAAGAGGCATTGAGATATCACATCTCGTGCTATAGGAAGGGTCTCAGAATTGGAATGGGAAGGAGTTGGATATCACATCTCATGTTATAGGAAAGATCTCAGGTTTGGTATTAGAAGCATTGAGACATCACAGCTCATGTTATAGGAAGGGTCTCAGGATTGGAATGGGAAGACGTTGGATATCACATCTCATGCTATAGGAAGGGTCTCAGGTTTGGTATAAGCATTGAGATATCACATCTCATGCTATAGGAAGGGTCTCAGGATTGGAATGGGAAGGAGTTGTATATGACATCTCATGCCATAGGAAGGGTCTCAGGTTTGGTATAAGCATTGAGATATCACATCTCATGCTATAGGAAGGGTCTCAGGATTGGAATGGGAAGGACTTGGATATCACATCTCATGCTATAGGCAGGGTCTCAGGTTTGGAAAGGAAAGGAGTTGGATATCACATTTCATGTTAGAGGTAGGATCTCAGGTTTGGTATTAGAGGCATTGAGATATCACATCTCATGCTATAGGAAGGCTCTCAGGTTTGGAAGGGGAAGGAGTTGGATATCACATTTCATGTTAGAGGTAGGATCTCAGGTTTGGTAAAGAGGCATTGAGATGTGACATCTCATGGTATAGGAAGGGTCTCAGGATTGGAATGGGAAGGAGTTGGATATCACATCTCATGTTATAGGAAAGATCTCAGGTTTGGTATTAGAAGCATTGATACATCACATCTCATGTTATAGGAAGGGTCTCAGGATTGGAATGGGAGGGACTTGGATATCACATCTCATGCTATAGGAAGGCTCTCAGGTTTGGAAGGGGAAGGAGTTGGATATCACATTTCATGTTAGAGGTAGGATCTCAGGTTTGGTAAAGAGGCATTGAGATAACACATCTCATGCTATCGGAAGGGTCTCAGGATTGGAATGGGAAGGAGTTTGATATCACATCTCATGCTATAGGAAGGGTCTCAGGTTTGGAACTGGAAGGAGTTGGATATCCCATCTCATGTTATAGGACGGGTCTCAGGTTTGGTATTAGAAGCATTGAGATATCACATCGCATGCTGTAGGAAGGGTCTCAGGATTGGAATGGGAAGGAGTTGGATATTACATTCTTGCTATAGGAAGGGTCTCATGTTTGGAATGGGAAGGAGTTGGATATCACATATGCTATAGGAAGGGTCTCAGGTTTGGTATAAGCATTGAGATATCACATCTCTGCTATCGGAAGTGTCTCAGGATTGGAATGGGAAGGAGTTGGATATCCCATCTCATGTTATAGGACGGGTCTCGGGTTTGTTATTAGAATCATTGAGATATCATATTGCATGCTGTAGGAAGGGTCTAGGATTGGAATGGGAAGGACTTGGATATCACATCTCATGCTATAGGTAGGCTCTCAGGTTTGGAAAGGGAAGGAGTTGGATATCACATTTCATGTTAGAGGAAGGATCTCAGGTTTGGTATTAGAGGCATTGAGATATCACATCTAATGCTATAGGAAGGGTCTCAGGATTGGAATGGGAAGGAGTTGGATATCACATCTCATGCTATAGGAAGGGATTCAGGTTTGGTATAAGCATTGAGATATCACATCTCATGCTATAGGAAGGGTCTCAGGATTGGAATGGGAAGGAGTTGGATATCACATCTCATGCTATAGGAAGGGTCTCAGGTTTGGTATAAGCATTGAGATATCACATCTCATGCTATAGGAAGGGTCTCAGGATTGGAATGGGAAGGAGTTGTATATGACATCTCATGCCATAGGAAGGGTCTCAGGTTTGGTATAAGCATTGAGATATCACATCTCTGCTATCGGAAGGGTCTCAGGATTGGAATGGGAAGGAGTTTGATATCAAATCTCATGCCATGTATGGGTCTCAGGTTTTGTAGAAGCATTGGGATATCACATCTCATGCTATCGAAAGGGTATCAGGATTGGATTTGGAAGGAGTTGGATATCCCATCTCATGCTATAGGAAGGGTCTCAGGTTGGAATGGGAAGGAGTTGGATATCACATCTGATGTTATAGGAAGGGTCTCAGGATTGGAATGGGAAGGACTTGGATATCACATCTCATGCTATAGGAAGGCTCTCAGGTTTGGAAGGGGAAGGAGTTGGATATCACATTTCATGTTAGAGGTAGGATATCAGGTTTGGTAAAGAGGCATTGAGATATCACATCTCGTGCTATAGGAAGGGTCTCAGAATTGGAATGGGAAGGAGTTGGATATCACATCTCATGTTATATGAAAGATCTCAGGTTTGGTATTAGAAGCATTGAGACATCACATCTCATGTTATAGGAAGGGTCTCAGGGTTGGAATGGGAAGAAGTTGGATATCACATCTCATGCTATAGGAAGGGTCTCAGGTTTGGTATAAGCATTGAGATATCACATCTCATGCTATAGGAAGGGTCTCAGGATTGGAATGGGAAGGAGTTGTATATGACATCTCATGCCATAGGAAGGGTCTCAGGTTTGGTATAAGCATCATTGAGATATCACATCTCATGCTATAGGAAGGGTCTCAGGATTGGAATGGGAAGGACTTGGATATCACATCTCATGCTATAGGCAGGGTCTCAGGTTTGGAAAGGAAAGGAGTTGGATATCACATTTCATGTTAGAGGTAGGATCTCAGGTTTGGTATTAGAGGCATTGAGATATCACATCTCATGCTATCAGAAGGGTCTCAGGATTGGAATGGGAAGGAGTTGGATATCACATCTCATGTTAAAGGGAGGGTCTCAGGTTTGGAAAGGAAAGGAGTTGGATATCACATTTCATGTTAGAGGTAGGATCTCAGGTTTGGTATTAGAGGCATTGAGATATCACATCTCATGCTATAGGAAGGGTCTCAGGATTGGAATGGGAAGGAGTTGGATATCCCATCTCATGTTATAGGACGGGTCTCAGGTATGTTATTAGAATCATTGAGATATCATATTGCATGCTGTAGGAAGGGTCTAAGGATTGGAATGGGAAGGACTTGGATATCACATCTCATGCTATAGGTAGGCTCTCAGGTTTGGAAAGGGAAGGAGTTGGATATCACATTTCATGTTAGAGGAAGGATCTCAGGTTTGGTATTAGAGGCATTGAGATATCACATCTCATGCTATAGGAAGGGTCTCAGGATTGGAATGGGAAGGAGTTGGATATCACATCTCATGCTATAGGAAGGGTCTCAGGTTTGGTATAAGCATTGAGATATCACATCTCATGCTATAGGAAGGGTCTCAGGATTGGAATGGGAAGGAGTTGGATATCACATTTGATGTTATAGGAAGGATCTCAGGTTTGGTATTAGAAGCATTGAGACATCACATCTCATGCTATGGGAAGGGTCTCAGGATTGGAATGGGAAGGAGTTGGATATCACATCTCATGCTATAGGAAGGGTCTCAGGTTTGGTATAAGCATTGAGATATCACATCTCATACTATAGGAAGGGTCTCAGGATTGGAATGGGAAGGAGTTGTATGTGACATCTCATGCCATAGGAAGGGTCTCAGGTTTGGTATAAGCATTGAGATATCACATCTCTGCTATCGGAAGGGTCTCAGGATTGGAATGGGAAGGAGTTGGATATCCCATCTCATGTTATAGGAAGAGTCACAGGTTTGGTATTAGAAGCATTGAGATATCACATCTCATGCTATCGGAAGGGTATCAGGATTGGATTTGGAAGGAGTTGAATATCCCATCTCATGCTATAGGAAGGGTCTCAGGTTGGAATGGGAAGGAGTTGGATATCACATCTGATGTTATAGGAAGGGTCTCAGGATTGGAATGGGAAGGATTTGGATATCACATCTCATGCTATAGGAAGGCTCTCAGGTTTGGAAGGGGAAGGAGTTGGATATCACATTTCATGTTAGAGGTAGGATCTCAGGTTTGGTAAAGAGGCATTGAGATGTGACATCTCATGCTATAGGAAGGGTCTCAGGATTGGAATGGGAAGGAGTTGGATATCACATCTCATGTTATAGGAAAGATCTCAGGTTTGGTATTAGAAGCATTGAGACATCACATCTCATGTTATAGGAAGGGTCTCAGGATTGGAATGGGAGGGACTTGGATATCACATCTCATGCTATAGGAAGGCTCTCAGGTTTGGAAGGGGAAGGAGTTGGATATCACATTTCATGTTAGAGGTAGGATCTCAGGTTTGGTAAAGAGGCATTGAGATAACACATCTCATGCTATCGGAAGGGTCTCAGGATTGGAATGGGAAGGAGTTTGATATCACATCTCATGCTATAGGAAGGGTCTCAGGTTTGGAACTGGAAGGAGTTGGATATCCCATCTCATGTTATAGGACGGGTCTCAGGTTTGGTATTAGAAGCATTGAGATATCACATCGCATGCTGTAGGAAGGGTCTCAGGATTGGAATGGGAAGGAGTTGGATATTACATTCTTGCTATAGGAAGGGTCTCATGTTTGGAATGGGAAGGAGTTGGATATCACATATGCTATAGGAAGGGTCTCAGGTTTGGTATAAGCATTGAGATATCACATCTCTGCTATCGGAAGTGTCTCAGGATTGGAATGGGAAGGAGTTGGATATCCCATCTCATGTTATAGGACGGGTCTCAGGTTTGTTATTAGAATCATTGAGATATCATATTGCATGCTGTAGGAAGGGTCTAAGGATTGGAATGGGAAGGACTTGGATATCACATCTCATGCTATAGGTAGGCTCTCAGGTTTGGAAAGGGAAGGAGTTGGATATCACATTTCATGTTAGAGGAAGGATCTCAGGTTTGGTATTAGAGGCATTGAGATATCACATCTAATGCTATAGGAAGGGTCTCAGGATTGGAATGGGAAGGAGTTGGATATCACATCTCATGTTATATGAAAGATCTCAGGTTTGGTATTAGAAGCATTGAGACATCACATCTCATGTTATAGGAAGGGTCTCAGGGTTGGAATGGGAAGAAGTTGGATATCACATCTCATGCTATAGGAAGGGTCTCAGGTTTGGTATAAGCATTGAGATATCACATCTCATGCTATAGGAAGGGTCTCAGGATTGGAATGGGAAGGAGTTGTATATGACATCTCATGCCATAGGAAGGGTCTCAGGTTTGGTATAAGCATCATTGAGATATCACATCTCATGCTATAGGAAGGGTCTCAGGATTGGAATGGGAAGGACTTGGATATCACATCTCATGCTATAGGCAGGGTCTCAGGTTTGGAAAGGAAAGGAGTTGGATATCACATTTCATGTTAGAGGTAGGATCTCAGGTTTGGTATTAGAGGCATTGAGATATCACATCTCATGCTATCAGAAGGGTCTCAGGATTGGAATGGGAAGGAGTTGGATATCACATCTCATGTTAAAGGGAGGGTCTCAGGTTTGGAAAGGAAAGGAGTTGGATATCACATTTCATGTTAGAGGTAGGATCTCAGGTTTGGTATTAGAGGCATTGAGATATCACATCTCATGCTATAGGAAGGGTCTCAGGATTGGAATGGGAAGGAGTTGGATATCCCATCTCATGTTATAGGACGGGTCTCAGGTATGTTATTAGAATCATTGAGATATCATATTGCATGCTGTAGGAAGGGTCTAAGGATTGGAATGGGAAGGACTTGGATATCACATCTCATGCTATAGGTAGGCTCTCAGGTTTGGAAAGGGAAGGAGTTGGATATCACATTTCATGTTAGAGGAAGGATCTCAGGTTTGGTATTAGAGGCATTGAGATATCACATCTCATGCTATAGGAAGGGTCTCAGGATTGGAATGGGAAGGAGTTGGATATCACATCTCATGCTATAGGAAGGGTCTCAGGTTTGGTATAAGCATTGAGATATCACATCTCATGCTATAGGAAGGGTCTCAGGATTGGAATGGGAAGGAGTTGGATATCACATTTGATGTTATAGGAAGGATCTCAGGTTTGGTATTAGAAGCATTGAGACATCACATCTCATGCTATGGGAAGGGTCTCAGGATTGGAATGGGAAGGAGTTGGATATCACATCTCATGCTATAGGAAGGGTCTCAGGTTTGGTATAAGCATTGAGATATCACATCTCATACTATAGGAAGGGTCTCAGGATTGGAATGGGAAGGAGTTGTATGTGACATCTCATGCCATAGGAAGGGTCTCAGGTTTGGTATAAGCATTGAGATATCACATCTCTGCTATCGGAAGGGTCTCAGGATTGGAATGGGAAGGAGTTGGATATCCCATCTCATGTTATAGGAAGAGTCACAGGTTTGGTATTAGAAGCATTGAGATATCACATCTCATGCTATCGGAAGGGTATCAGGATTGGATTTGGAAGGAGTTGAATATCCCATCTCATGCTATAGGAAGGGTCTCAGGTTGGAATGGGAAGGAGTTGGATATCACATCTGATGTTATAGGAAGGGTCTCAGGATTGGAATGGGAAGGATTTGGATATCACATCTCATGCTATAGGAAGGCTCTCAGGTTTGGAAGGGGAAGGAGTTGGATATCACATTTCATGTTAGAGGTAGGATCTCAGGTTTGGTAAAGAGGCATTGAGATGTGACATCTCATGCTATAGGAAGGGTCTCAGGATTGGAATGGGAAGGAGTTGGATATCACATCTCATGTTATAGGAAAGATCTCAGGTTTGGTATTAGAAGCATTGAGGCATCACATCTCATGTTATAGGAAGGGTCTCAGGATTGGAATGGGAGGGACTTGGATATCACATCTCATGCTATAGGAAGGCTCTCAGGTTTGGAAGGGGAAGGAGTTGGATATCACATTTCATGTTAGAGGTAGGATCTCAGGTTTGGTAAAGAGGCATTGAGATAACACATCTCATGCTATCGGAAGGGTCTCAGGATTGGAATGGGAAGGAGTTTGATATCACATCTCATGCTATAGGAAGGGTCTCAGGTTTGGAACTGGAAGGAGTTGGATATCCCATCTCATGTTATAGGACGGGTCTCAGGTTTGGTATTAGAAGCATTGAGATATCACATCGCATGCTGTAGGAAGGGTCTCAGGATTGGAATGGGAAGGAGTTGGATATTACATTCTTGCTATAGGAAGGGTCTCATGTTTGGAATGGGAAGGAGTTGGATATCACATATGCTATAGGAAGGGTCTCAGGTTTGGTATAAGCATTGAGATATCACATCTCTGCTATCGGAAGTGTCTCAGGATTGGAATGGGAAGGAGTTGGATATCCCATCTCATGTTATAGGACGGGTCTCAGGTTTGTTATTAGAATCATTGAGATATCATATTGCATGCTGTAGGAAGGGTCTAAGGATTGGAATGGGAAGGACTTGGATATCACATCTCATGCTATAGGTAGGCTCTCAGGTTTGGAAAGGGAAGGAGTTGGATATCACATTTCATGTTAGAGGAAGGATCTCAGGTTTGGTATTAGAGGCATTGAGATATCACATCTAATGCTATAGGAAGGGTCTCAGGATTGGAATGGGAAGGAGTTGGATATCACATCTCATGCTATAGGAAGGGATTCAGGTTTGGTATAAGCATTGAGATATCACATCTCATGCTATAGGAAGGGTCTCAGGATTGGAATGGGAAGGAGTTGGATATCACATCTCATGCTATAGGAAGGGTCTCAGGTTTGGTATAAGCATTGAGATATCACATCTCATGCTATAGGAAGGGTCTCAGGATTGGAATGGGAAGGAGTTGTATATGACATCTCATGCCATAGGAAGGGTCTCAGGTTTGGTATAAGCATTGAGATATCACATCTCTGCTATCGGAAGGGTCTCAGGATTGGAATGGGAAGGAGTTTGATATCAAATCTCATGCCATGTATGGGTCTCAGGTTCTGTAGAAGCATTGGGATATCACATCTCATGCTATCGAAAGGGTATCAGGATTGGATTTGGAAGGAGTTGGATATCCCATCTCATGCTATAGGAAGGGTCTCAGGTTGGAATGGGAAGGAGTTGGATATCACATCTGATGTTATAGGAAGGGTCTCAGGATTGGAATGGGAAGGACTTGGATATCACATCTCATGCTATAGGAAGGCTCTCAGGTTTGGAAGGGGAAGGAGTTGGATATCACATTTCATGTTAGAGGTAGGATATCAGGTTTGGTAAAGAGGCATTGAGATATCACATCTCGTGCTATAGGAAGGGTCTCAGAATTGGAATGGGAAGGAGTTGGATATCACATCTCATGTTATATGAAAGATCTCAGGTTTGGTATTAGAAGCATTGAGACATCACATCTCATGTTATAGGAAGGGTCTCAGGGTTGGAATGGGAAGAAGTTGGATATCACATCTCATGCTATAGGAAGGGTCTCAGGTTTGGTATAAGCATTGAGATATCACATCTCATGCTATAGGAAGGGTCTCAGGATTGGAATGGGAAGGAGTTGTATATGACATCTCATGCCATAGGAAGGGTCTCAGGTTTGGTATAAGCATCATTGAGATATCACATCTCATGCTATAGGAAGGGTCTCAGGATTGGAATGGGAAGGACTTGGATATCACATCTCATGCTATAGGCAGGGTCTCAGGTTTGGAAAGGAAAGGAGTTGGATATCACATTTCATGTTAGAGGTAGGATCTCAGGTTTGGTATTAGAGGCATTGAGATATCACATCTCATGCTATCAGAAGGGTCTCAGGATTGGAATGGGAAGGAGTTGGATATCACATCTCATGTTAAAGGGAGGGTCTCAGGTTTGGAAAGGAAAGGAGTTGGATATCACATTTCATGTTAGAGGTAGGATCTCAGGTTTGGTATTAGAGGCATTGAGATATCACATCTCATGCTATAGGAAGGGTCTCAGGATTGGAATGGGAAGGAGTTGGATATCCCATCTCATGTTATAGGACGGGTCTCAGGTTTGTTATTAGAATCATTGAGATATCATATTGCATGCTGTAGGAAGGGTCTAAGGATTGGAATGGGAAGGACTTGGATATCACATCTCATGCTATAGGTAGGCTCTCAGGTTTGGAAAGGGAAGGAGTTGGATATCACATTTCATGTTAGAGGAAGGATCTCAGGTTTGGTATTAGAGGCATTGAGATATCACATCTCATGCTATAGGAAGGGTCTCAGGATTGGAATGGGAAGGAGTTGGATATCACATCTCATGCTATAGGAAGGGTCTCAGGTTTGGTATAAGCATTGAGATATCACATCTCATGCTATGGGAAGGGTCTCAGGATTGGAATGGGAAGGAGTTGGATATCACATCTCATGCTATAGGAAGGGTCTCAGGTTTGGTATAAGCATTGAGATATCACATCTCATACTATAGGAAGGGTCTCAGGATTGGAATGGGAAGGAGTTGTATGTGACATCTCATGCCATAGGAAGGGTCTCAGGTTTGGTATAAGCATTGAGATATCACATCTCTGCTATCGGAAGGGTCTCAGGATTGGAATGGGAAGGAGTTGGATATCCCATCTCATGTTATAGGAAGAGTCACAGGTTTGGTATTAGAAGCATTGAGATATCACATCTCATGCTATCGGAAGGGTATCAGGATTGGATTTGGAAGGAGTTGAATATCCCATCTCATGCTATAGGAAGGGTCTCAGGTTGGAATGGGAAGGAGTTGGATATCACATCTGATGTTATAGGAAGGGTCTCAGGATTGGAATGGGAAGGATTTGGATATCACATCTCATGCTATAGGAAGGCTCTCAGGTTTGGAAGGGGAAGGATTTGGATATCACATTTCATGTTAGAGGTAGGATCTCAGGTTTGGTAAAGTGGCATTGAGATGTGACATCTCATGCTATAGGAAGGGTCTCAGGATTGGAATGGGAAGGAGTTGGATATCACATCTCATGTTATAGGAAAGATCTCAGGTTTGGTATTAGAAGCATTGAGACATCACATCTCATGTTATAGGAAGGGTCTCAGGATTGGAATGGGAGGGACTTGGATATCACATCTCATGCTATAGGAAGGCTCTCAGGTTTGGAAGGGGAAGGAGTTGGATATCACATTTCATGTTAGAGGTAGGATCTCAGGTTTGGTAAAGAGGCATTGAGATAACACATCTCATGCTATCGGAAGGGTCTCAGGATTGGAATGGGAAGGAGTTTGATATCACATCTCATGCTATAGGAAGGGTCTCAGGTTTGGAACTGGAAGGAGTTGGATATCCCATCTCATGTTATAGGACGGGTCTCAGGTTTGGTATTAGAAGCATTGAGATATCACATCGCATGCTGTAGGAAGGGTCTCAGGATTGGAATGGGAAGGAGTTGGATATTACATTCTTGCTATAGGAAGGGTCTCATGTTTGGAATGGGAAGGAGTTGGATATCACATATGCTATAGGAAGGGTCTCAGGTTTGGTATAAGCATTGAGATATCACATCTCTGCTATCGGAAGTGTCTCAGGATTGGAATGGGAAGGAGTTGGATATCACATTTCATGTTAGAGGAAGGATCTCAGGTTTGGTATTAGAGGCATTGAGATATCACATCTAATGCTATAGGAAGGGTCTCAGGATTGGAATGGGAAGGAGTTGGATATCACATCTCATGCTATAGGAAGGGATTCAGGTTTGGTATAAGCATTGAGATATCACATCTCATGCTATAGGAAGGGTCTCAGGATTGGAATGGGAAGGAGTTGGATATCACATCTCATGCTATAGGAAGGGTCTCAGGTTTGGTATAAGCATTGAGATATCACATCTCATGCTATAGGAAGGGTCTCAGGATTGGAATGGGAAGGAGTTGTATATGACATCTCATGCCATAGGAAGGGTCTCAGGTTTGGTATAAGCATTGAGATATCACATCTCTGCTATCGGAAGGGTCTCAGGATTGGAATGGGAAGGAGTTTGATATCAAATCTCATGCCATGTATGGGTCTCGGGTTTTGTAGAAGCATTGGGATATCACATCTCATGCTATCGAAAGGGTATCAGGATTGGATTTGGAAGGAGTTGGATATCCCATCTCATGCTATAGGAAGGGTCTCAGGTTGGAATGGGAAGGAGTTGGATATCACATCTGATGTTATAGGAAGGGTCTCAGGATTGGAATGGGAAGGACTTGGATATCACATCTCATGCTATAGGAAGGCTCTCAGGTTTGGAAGGGGAAGGAGTTGGATATCACATTTCATGTTAGAGGTAGGATATCAGGTTTGGTAAAGAGGCATTGAGATATCACATCTCGTGCTATAGGAAGGGTCTCAGAATTGGAATGGGAAGGAGTTGGATATCACATCTCATGTTATATGAAAGATCTCAGGTTTGGTATTAGAAGCATTGAGACATCACATCTCATGTTATAGGAAGGGTCTCAGGGTTGGAATGGGAAGAAGTTGGATATCACATCTCATGCTATAGGAAGGGTCTCAGGTTTGGTATAAGCATTGAGATATCACATCTCATGCTATAGGAAGGGTCTCAGGATTGGAATGGGAAGGAGTTGTATATGACATCTCATGCCATAGGAAGGGTCTCAGGTTTGGTATAAGCATCATTGAGATATCACATCTCATGCTATAGGAAGGGTCTCAGGATTGGAATGGGAAGGACTTGGATATCACATCTCATGCTATAGGCAGGGTCTCAGGTTTGGAAAGGAAAGGAGTTGGATATCACATTTCATGTTAGAGGTAGGATCTCAGGTTTGGTATTAGAGGCATTGAGATATCACATCTCATGCTATCAGAAGGGTCTCAGGATTGGAATGGGAAGGAGTTGGATATCACATCTCATGTTAAAGGGAGGGTCTCAGGTTTGGAAAGGAAAGGAGTTGGATATCACATTTCATGTTAGAGGTAGGATCTCAGGTTTGGTATTAGAGGCATTGAGATATCACATCTCATGCTATAGGAAGGGTCTCAGGATTGGAATGGGAAGGAGTTGGATATCCCATCTCATGTTATAGGACGGGTCTCAGGTTTGTTATTAGAATCATTGAGATATCATATTGCATGCTGTAGGAAGGGTCTAAGGATTGGAATGGGAAGGACTTGGATATCACATCTCATGCTATAGGTAGGCTCTCAGGTTTGGAAAGGGAAGGAGTTGGATATCACATTTCATGTTAGAGGAAGGATCTCAGGTTTGGTATTAGAGGCATTGAGATATCACATCTCATGCTATAGGAAGGGTCTCAGGATTGGAATGGGAAGGAGTTGGATATCATATCTCATGCTATAGGAAGGGTCTCAGGTTTGGTATAAGCATTGAGATATCACATCTCATGCTATAGGAAGGGTCTCAGGATTGGAATGGGAAGGAGTTGGATATCACATTTGATGTTATAGGAAGGATCTCAGGTTTGGTATTAGAAGCATTGAGACATCACATCTCATGCTATGGGAAGGGTCTCAGGATTGGAATGGGAAGGAGTTGGATATCACATCTCATGCTATAGGAAGGGTCTCAGGTTTGGTATAAGCATTGAGATATCACATCTCATACTATAGGAAGGGTCTCAGGATTGGAATGGGAAGGAGTTGTATGTGACATCGCATGCCATAGGAAGGGTCTCAGGTTTGGTATAAGCATTGAGATATCACATCTCATACTATAGGAAGGGTCTCAGGATTGGAATGGGAAGGAGTTGTATGTGACATCTCATGCCATAGGAAGGGTCTCAGGTTTGGTATAAGCATTGAGATATCACATCTCTGCTATCGGAAGGGTCTCAGGATTGGAATGGGAAGGAGTTGGATATCCCATCTCATGTTATAGGAAGAGTCACAGGTTTGGTATTAGAAGCATTGAGATATCACATCTCATGCTATCGGAAGGGTATCAGGATTGGATTTGGAAGGAGTTGAATATCCCATCTCATGCTATAGGAAGGGTCTCAGGTTGGAATGGGAAGGAGTTGGATATCACATCTGATGTTATAGGAAGGGTCTCAGGATTGGAATGGGAAGGATTTGGATATCACATCTCATGCTATAGGAAGGCTCTCAGGTTTGGAAGGGGAAGGAGTTGGATATCACATTTCATGTTAGAGGTAGGATCTCAGGTTTGGTAAAGAGGCATTGAGATGTGACATCTCATGCTATAGGAAGGGTCTCAGGATTGGAATGGGAAGGAGTTGGATATCACATCTCATGTTATAGGAAAGATCTCAGGTTTGGTATTAGAAGCATTGAGACATCACATCTCATGTTATAGGAAGGGTCTCAGGATTGGAATGGGAGGGACTTGGATATCACATCTCATGCTATAGGAAGGCTCTCAGGTTTGGAAGGGGAAGGAGTTGGATATCACATTTCATGTTAGAGGTAGGATCTCAGGTTTGGTAAAGAGGCATTGAGATAACACATCTCATGCTATCGGAAGGGTCTCAGGATTGGAATGGGAAGGAGTTTGATATCACATCTCATGCTATAGGAAGGGTCTCAGGTTTGGAACTGGAAGGAGTTGGATATCCCATCTCATGTTATAGGACGGGTCTCAGGTTTGGTATTAGAAGCATTGAGATATCACATCGCATGCTGTAGGAAGGGTCTCAGGATTGGAATGGGAAGGAGTTGGATATTACATTCTTGCTATAGGAAGGGTCTCATGTTTGGAATGGGAAGGAGTTGGATATCACATATGCTATAGGAAGGGTCTCAGGTTTGGTATAAGCATTGAGATATCACATCTCTGCTATCGGAAGTGTCTCAGGATTGGAATGGGAAGGAGTTGGATATCCCATCTCATGTTATAGGACGGGTCTCAGGTTTGTTATTAGAATCATTGAGATATCATATTGCATGCTGTAGGAAGGGTCTAAGGATTGGAATGGGAAGGACTTGGATATCACATCTCATGCTATAGGTAGGCTCTCAGGTTTGGAAAGGGAAGGAGTTGGATATCACATTTCATGTTAGAGGAAGGATCTCAGGTTTGGTATTAGAGGCATTGAGATATCATATCTAATGCTATAGGAAGGGTCTCAGGATTGGAATGGGAAGGAGTTGGATATCACATCTCATGCTATAGGAAGGGATTCAGGTTTGGTATAAGCATTGAGATATCACATCTCATGCTATAGGAAGGGTCTCAGGATTGGAATGGGAAGGAGTTGGATATCACATCTCATCCTATAGGAAGGGTCTCAGGTTTGGTATAAGCATTGAGATATCACATCTCATGCTATAGGAAGGATCTCAGGATTGGAATGGGAAGGAGTTGTATATGACATCTCATGCCATAGGAAGGGTCTCAGGTTTGGTATAAGCATTGAGATATCACATCTCTGCTATCGGAAGGGTCTCAGGATTGGAATGGGAAGGAGTTTGATATCACATCTCATGCCATGTATGGGTCTCAGGTTTTGTAGAAGCATTGGGATATCACATCTCATGCTATCGAAAGGGTATCAGGATTGGATTTGGAAGGAGTTGGATATCCCATCTCATGCTATAGGAAGGGTCTCAGGTTGGAATGGGAAGGAGTTGGATATCACATCTGATGTTATAGGAAGGGTCTCAGGATTGGAATGGGAAGGACTTGGATATCACATCTCATGCTATAGGAAGGCTCTCAGGTTTGGAAGGGGAAAGAGTTGGATATCACATTTCATGTTAGAGGTAGGATATCAGGTTTGGTAAAGAGGCATTGAGATATCACATCTCGTGCTATAGGAAGGGTCTCAGAATTGGAATGGGAAGGAGTTGGATATCACATCTCATGTTATAGGAAAGATCTCAGGTTTGGTATTAGAAGCATTGAGACATCACATCTCATGTTATAGGAAGGGTCTCAGGATTGGAATGGGAAGACGTTGGATATCACATCTCATGCTATAGGAAGGGTCTCAGGTTTGGTATAAGCATTGAGATATCACATCTCATGCTATAGGAAGGGTCTCAGGATTGGAATGGGAAGGAGTTGTATATGACATCTCATGCCATAGGAAGGGTCTCAGGTTTGGTATAAGCATTGAGATATCACATCTCATGCTATAGGAAGGGTCTCAGGATTGGAATGGGAAGGACTTGGATATCACATCTCATGCTATAGGCAGGGTCTCAGGTTTGGAAAGGAAAGGAGTTGGATATCACATTTCATGTTAGAGGTAGGATCTCAGGTTTGGTATTAGAGGCATTGAGATATCACATCTCATGCTATCAGAAGGGTCTCAGGATTGGAATGGGAAGGAGTTGGATATCACATCTCATGCTAAAGGGAGGGTCTCAGGTTTGTAAGGGGAAGGATTTGGATATCACATCTCATGTTATAGGAAGGATCTCAGGTTTGGTATTAGAAGCATTGAGATATCACATCTCATGCTATTGGAAGTATCTCAGGTTTGGTATTAGAGGCATTGAGATATCACCTCTCATGCTATCATAAGGGTCTCAGGATTGGAATGGGAAGGAGTTGGATATCACATCTCATGCTAAAGGGAGGGTCTCAGGTTTGGAAGGGGAAGGATTTGGATATCACATCACATGTTATAAGAA
Organism: Ambystoma mexicanum; assembly: GCF_040938575.1. Lineage (NCBI taxonomy): Eukaryota > Metazoa > Chordata > Amphibia > Caudata > Ambystomatidae > Ambystoma > Ambystoma mexicanum. The sequence continues at coordinate 1,153,434,885 of NC_090934.1, forward strand.
GGATCTCAGGTTTGGTATTAGAAGCATTGAGATAACACATCTCATGCTATCGGAAGGGTCTCAGGATTGGAATGGGAAGGAGCTGGATATCACATCTCATGTATAGGAAGGGTCTCAGGTTTGGAACGGGAAGTAGTTGGATATCACATCTCATGTTATAGGAAGAGTCTCAGGTTTGGTATAAACATTGAGATATCACATCTCTGCAATCGGAAGTGTCTCAGGATTCGATGGGAAGGAGTTGGATATCACATCTCATGCTATAGGGAGGTTCTCAGGTTTGATATTAGAAGCATTGAGATATCACATATGCTATTGGAAGGGTCTCAGTATTGGAATTGGAAGGAGTTGGATATCACATCTCATGCTATCGGAAGGGTCTCATGTTTGGAATGGGAAGGAGTTGGATATCACATATGCTATAGGAAGTGTCTCAGGTTTGGAATGGGAATGAGTTGGATATCACATCTCATGTTATTGGAAGGGTCTCAGGTTTGGTATAAGCATTGAGATATCACATCTCTGCTATCGGAAGTGGCTCAGGATTGGAATGGGAAGGAGTTGGATATCCCATCTCATGTTATAGGACGGGTCTCTGGTTTGGTATAAACATTGAGATATCACATCTCATGCTATAGGAAGGGTCTCAGGGATGGAATGGGAAGGATTTGGATATCACATCTCATGCTATAGGAAGGGTCTCAGGTTTGGTATACGCATGGAGATATCACTTCTCATGCTATAGGAAGGGTCTCAGGATTGGAAAAGGAAGGAGTTGGATATCACATCTCATGTTATAGGAAGGATCTCAGGTTTGGTATTAGAAGTATTGAGATATCATATCTCATGCTATAGGAAGGGTCTCAGGACTGGAATGGGAAGGAGTTGGATATCACATCTCATGCTAAAGGAAGGGTCTCAGGTTTGGTAGAAGCATTGAGATATCACATCTCCTGCTATAGGAAGGGTCTTAGGATTGGAATGGGAAGGACTTAGATATCACATATCATGCTATAGGGAGGGTCTCAGTTTTGATATTAGAAGCATTGAGATATCACATCTTATGCTATCGGAAGTGTCTCAGGATTGGAATGGGAAGGAGCTGGATATCACATCTCATGCTAAAGGAAGGGTCTCAGGTCTGGAACGGGAAGGAGTTGGATATCACATCTCATGTTATAGGAAGGGTCTCAGGTTTGGTATAAGCATTGAGATATCACATCTCTGCTATCGGAAGTGTCTCAGGATTGGAATGGGAAGGAGTCGGATATCCCATCTCATGCTATAGATATGCTCTCAGGTTTGGAAAGGGAAGGAGTTGGATATCACATCTCATGCTATAGGAAATTTCTCAGGATTGGAATGGGAAGTAGTTGGATATCACATCTCATGCTTTAGGAAGGGTCTCAGGTTTGGTATTAGAAGCATTGAGATATCACATCTCATGCTATAGGAAGGGTCTCAGGATTGGAATGGGAAGGAATTGGATATCACATCTCATGCTATAGATAGGCTCTCAGGTTTGGAAAGGGAAGGAGTTGGATATCACATCTCATGCTATAGGAAGGGTCTCAGGATTGGAATGGGAAGTAGTTGGATATCATATCTCATGCTATAGGAAAGGTCTCAGGTTTGGTATAAGCATTGAGATATCACATCTCATGCTATAGGAAGGGTCTCAGGATTGGAATGGGAAGGAGTTGCGTATGACATCGCATGCCGTAGGAAGGGTCTCAGGTTTGGTATAAGCATTGAGATATCACTTCTCATGCTATAGGAAGTGTCTCAGGATTGGAATGGGAAGGAGTTGGATATCACATCTCATGTTATAGGAAGGATCTCAGGTATGGTATTAGAAGCATTGAGAAATCACATCTCATGCTATAGGAAGGGTCTCAGGATTGGAATGGGAAGGAGTTGGATATCACATCTCATGCTAAAGGGAGGGTCTCAGGTTTGGAAGGGAAGGATTTGGATATAACATCTCGTGTTATAGGAATGATCTCAGGTTTGGTATTAGAAGCATTGAGATATCACATCTCATGCTATCGGAAGGATCTCAGGTTTGGTGTTAGAAGCATTGAGATATCAAATCTCATGCTATAGGAAGGGTCTCAGGATTGGAATGGGAAGAAGTTGGATATCACATCTCATGCTATAGGAAGGGTCTCAGGATTGGAATGGGAAGGAGTTGTATATGACATCTCATGCCACAGGAAGGGTCTCAGGTTTGGTATAAGCATTGAGATATCACATCTCTGCTATCGGAAGGGTCTCAGGATTGGAATGGGAAGGAGTTGGATATCCCATCTTATGTTATAGGAAGGGTCTCAGGTTTGGTATTAGAAGCATTGAGATATCACATCTCATGCTATAGGAAGGGTCTCAGGATTGGAATGGGAAGGACTTGGATATCACATCTCATGCTGTAGGGAGGGTCTCACGTTTGGAAAGGGAAGGGGTTGGATATCACATTTCATGTTAGAGGTAGGAATCAGGTTTGGTATTAGAGGCATTGAGATATCACATCTCATGCTATCAGAAGGGTCTCAGGATTGGAATGGGAAGGAGTTGGATATCACATCTCATGCTAAAGGGAGGGTCTCAGGTTTGGAAGGGGAAGGATTTGGATATCACATCTCATGTTATAGGAAGGATCTCAGGTTTGGTATCAGAAGCATTGAGATATGACATCTCATGCTATTGGAAGGATCTCAGGTTTGGTATTAGAGGCATTGAGATATCACATCTCATGCTAAAGGGAGGGTCTCAGGTTTGGAAGGGGAAGGATTTGGATATCACATCTCTTATTATAGGAAGGATCACAGGTTTGGTATTAGAAGCATTGAGATATCACATCGCATGCTATCGGAAGGGTCTCAGGATTGGAATGGGAAGGAGTTGGATATCACATCTCATGCTATAGGAAGGGTCTCAGGTTTGGAACGGGAAGGAGTTGGATATCACATCTCATGTTATAGGAAGAGTCTCAGGTTTGGTATAAGCATTGAGATATCACATCTCTGCTATCGGAGGTGTCTCAGGTTTGGGATGGGAAGGAATTGGATATCACATCTCATGCTATAGGAAGGGTCTCAGGTTTGGAACGGAAAGGAGTTGGATATCCCATCTCATGTTATAGGACGGGTCTCAGGTTTGATATTAGAAGCATTGAGATATCACATCGCATGCTGTAGGAAGGGTCTCAGGTTTGGAATGGGAAGGATTTGGATATCACATTTCATGTCATAGGAAGGATCTCAGGTTTGGTATTAGAAGCATTGATATATCACATCTCATGCTATAGGAATGGTCTCAGGATTGGAATGGGTAGGAGTTGGATATTACATTCTTGCTATAGGAAGGGTCTCATGTTTGGAATGGGAAGGAGTTGGATATCATTTCTAAGCTTATTAATGCCTCCTTTGCTTCAGGCACCATACCAGATAACCTCAAGCAATCCTGGGTCCTCCCCCTCCTAAAAAAACAAACACTGGACCCATCCATCCCGACTAACTACAGGCCTATCACAACGGTACCCTTCCTATTAAAAATCCTAGACAGGGTAGCCTACCTACAGATCCAAAAACATTTGGAGTTGCACCACCTCTTAGGCACAAGACAATCAGGCTTCAGACCCCAGCACGGAACTGAAACCGCGCTCATCGATCTTAAAACTCAGGTTGATGAGCTGAGAGACTCTGGAAAGATGGCCCTACTCCTCTTACTGGACCTCTCTGCAGCCTTCGACCTGGTGGATCATGATGTGCTCTGCACCCACCTTGAAACAGCTGCCCATTTCTCCACACATGCCATCGCATGGATTAAATCATTCCTAACCGGTAGAACTATGAGAGTCTTCTCTACTTCTGCTGCTGCTGACCCTGTATCCATCACATGTGGAGTCCCACAAGGTTCTTGTGTCTCCCCCACTATGTACAACGTCTTCACGAAGCCCTTGTTCGATGATCTAGATGATCTGGGTGTTACCTACACTAACTATGCGGATGACACTCAGATTCTCATACCACTTTCAGGGGATTATGAACAAGATTTGGCCTTGGTGAACAAGACTTATCTCATCATTCAGGCATGGATGGCCACCCACGGGCTATGCCTGAATGATGACAAAACTGAACTTATCATACTGGGGAACAAACAAAACATCAATAGATTAAAAGAAGAATACTCCTCCTTCGTCATAGACGGCAATATTATCAAGGTTGCAAAAGAAGTAAAAACATTAGGGTTTTACCTTGATTCCCACCTCTCCCTAACCAAACAGGTGAGCGCAATGGCATCCAGTACCGCATATACCTGCAAGCTGATTAGAGCCGCAAAACCATACCTATCCACTGCCAACTGCCTAACCCTTGCTCGAGCATTAGTGCTGTCGAAATTGGACTATTGCAACGCACTATACTTAGGGGCCAATAAACATACGTTGCAAAAAATTCAAACACTTCAGAACAATGCTCTTAGAGCTGCCTTAGGAATTCCAAGAAGGGAGCATATTTCAGAAGCTAGAAGACAATCCAACTGGCTCTCCACAGTGGACAAAATCAAACTCAAGACAGCTTCTCTAACTTTCAAAAGTATCAACCATCTAGCACCCAAATACCTAGCCGCTAGATTCAACAGAAAAATCTCCACCAGACCCACCAGAGAAGCATACTCCAACCAGTTAGTGATCCCCCCATTTAAACTAAGTACGGCCGGAGGAAACAGCTTCCCGGTCAAAGCTGCCCAGCTTTGGAACTCCCTCCCTCCCGGCCTGAGATCTACCCAATCCTACGCCCTCTTCAGATCTAACTGCATCAACTGGATCAAAGAAAAGGACCGATAGTCCCGCCCTACACCAATATAACTACTGTCCTACAGTCGTACTATGTACATAATTAAATACTCTCTATCTTCCTACTGCATATTTCCTGTATATACTATGCTATATGTCTATATTATGCACAATGTATATTCTCCCTATTGTCCTGCATTATGTAATTTCTACTATGTATAACTGCCATCTGTAAGCATGCGTAACCTGTAAAGTTTAAAGTATCCTTGAACAACGCGCCCGGTTAACCTCGGGTTTGGAGCGCGCTATAAATAATAAACAAACAAACAAATCACATATGCTATAGGAAGTGTCTCAGGTTTGGAACGGGAATGAGTTGGATATCACATCTCATGTTATAGGAAGGGTCTCAGGTTTGGTATAAGCATTGAGATATCACATCTCTGCTATCGGAAGTGGCTCAGGATTGGAATGGGAAGGAGTTGGATATCCCATCTCATGTTATAGGACGGGTCTCTGGTTTGGTATAAGCATTGAGATATCACATCTCATGCTATAGGAAGGGTCTCAGGATTGGAATGGGAAGGATTTGGATATCACATCTCATGCTATAGGAAGGGTCTCAGGTTTGGTATACGCATGGAGATATCGCTTCTCATGCTATAGGAAGGGTCTCAGGATTGGAATGGGAAGGAGTTGGATATTACATCTCATGCTATAGGAAGGGTCTCAGGTTTGGTATAAGCATGGAGATATCACTTCTCATGCTATAGGAAGGGTCTCAGGATTGGAATGGGAAGGAGTTGGATATCACATCTCATGTTATAGGAAGGATCTCAGGTTTGGTATTAGAAGCATTGAGACATCACATCTCATGCTATGGGAAGGGTCTCAGGATTGGAATGGGAAGGAGTTGGATATCACATCTCATGCTATAGGAAGGGTCTCAGGTTTGGTATAAGCATTGAGATATCACATCTCATGCTATAGGAAGGGTCTCAGGATTGGAATGGGAAGGAGTTGTATATGATATCTCAGGCTATAGCAAGGTTCTCAGGATTGGAATGGGAAGGAGTTGGATATCCCATCTCATGTTATAGGAAGGGTCTCAGGTTTGGTATTAGAAGCATTGAGATATCACATCTCATGCTATAGGAAGGGTCTCAGGATTGGAATGGGAAGGACTTGGATGTCAGATCTCATGCTATAGGGAGGGTTTCAAGTTTGATATTAGAAGCATTGAGATAACAAATCTCATGATATCGGAAGGGTGTCAGGATTGGAATGGGAAGGAGTTGGAAATCACATCTCATGATAAAGGAAGGGTCTAAGGTTTGGAAGGGGAAGGATTTGGATATCACATCTCATGTTATAGGACGGGTCTCAGGTTTGGTATTAGAAGCATTGAGATATCAAGTCTCATGGTATAGGAAGGGTCTCAGAATTGGAATGGGAAGGAGTTGGATATCACATCTCAAGCTATAGGAAGGGTCTCAGGATTGGAATGGGAAGGAGTTTGATATCACATCTCATGCCATAGTATGGGTCTCAGGTTTGGTAGAAGCATGGGGATATCACATCTCATGCTATCGGAAAGGTATCAGGATTGGATTTGGAAGGAGTTGGATATCCCATCTCATGCTATAGGAAGGGTCTCAGGTTGGAATGGGAAGGAGTTGGATATCACATCTCATGTTATAGGAAGGGCCTCAGGATTGGAATGGGAAGGAGTTGGATATCCCATCTCATGTTATAGGACGGGTCTCTGGTTTGGTATAAGCATTGAGATATCACATCTCATGCTATAGGAAGGGTCTCAGGATTTGAATGGGAAGGATTTGGATATCACATCTCATGCTATAGGAAGGGTCTCAGGTTTGGTATACGCATGGAGATATCACTTCTCATGCTATAGGAAGGGTCTCAGGATTGGAATGGGAAGGACTTGGAAATCATATCTCATGCTATAGGAAGGCTCAGGTTTGGAAGGGGAAGGAGTTGGATATCACATTTCATGTTAGAGGAAGTGTTAGGAAAGATTTCGTTATTGTAGGGAACTTTCCTTCCATGTGGCAACCCCTAAACTTTTTGCTATTGTTTTCAACCTGTTTTCTTGACTTTGCCAGAGAAGTGCAGCCTTCTGCCGTACTCCTCTGGGCTTTCGCTCCTTTCTTACGGGGAAACTGACATGCCCTTAAGACAGTCAGTACCGGGGAACGCTGTTTCCCGTAGTTTCTTTTATCGTGTCGCCATTTTAGTGCAACACGACACAAGAGGGCACTGTAAGCTAAGTTACAGCTCTCTTGGGTCTCTAGCCTTCTACAGACCCTAGACACTCTTGTAGGATGGTTTTTGGATCGGTGCAAGTCATTCAGGGACTGGGCTGGTGGCAGCGATCATTTGGTTTATTTTGAGCTCCTTTTGCCGTTCTGAGCACCTTTTTGCCGCGAACACAAAAGGGTGGCCCGGCTACCCAAAATGGCCGGACCACGAGGCTCCTTTGTCTCGTCCACTGTCCGTCTTGCTCCCTTTACCTTCCCCCGGGTCAGGCGACCCGGGGCCTTCCTTATTTGGGCATGTAGTTTCCCGCGAAACACGGTTGCTTTCGCGGGCTTCTACATGTCGTTTGAGTGCCCCCAGGATGTGGGCTGGGCTGTCTGGTCCCAATACACATCCTGGGTGCCAGAGAGTCTAGGGTGGTGTGAATGCCTGGGACCACTGTGGTCCGTGATTGATCCACGTATGGTATGTGTGTTGATGAGCGGATCTCCCATTGGCTCCCCTCCGTTTTGGCGCGAAGGGAACCGTGGATGAGAGGGAGCTGGAAACACCACTACCATGTCGATCTCCTGAGTTCTTACGAACGAAGGAATACAGGAGCCAAGTATCCTGTAACCAGAGGCTGGACCGAGGAATCGCTGGTGACCCGCTGAAGGAATCCTCCTTTGCACTGCTGTCGTCCTGTGAAACCCTTTCCTCCTTGCATCGAACCAGAAGGCCTGTATTGGTGCTTCGACCTATTGGAATAGCAGGAACAGCTATTCCCGGCATCTTCATCAACTCCTAGCAGTAAGCCTTCGGAAGTGTCTCTGGGCCATCCAGTTGACTGACCAGCTTACAAGGGAGTCCTGCTCTGTAACCGCCGTCAGGTTGTGCCGTATCTCGAGTCCTTGTCACTCTCCCACGCTTAGTACACTTGGCGTTCCCAAGTCTGAAGGGAGGAGTGTACTTTGGATTCAGATACGCACGGCCGCTCTGTTGTCCTGCTGCGGCAACAAAACTGTGCTGGTTTCGTCGATTGGGACGTCTTTTTGATCTACACGACTGGAAAGCGTTCCCTGCTCGTCTGAACCCGCCAGCTGCTGAAACTACAGTGGAGAAGCCTGGGTCTGCTTGCTTCGGGGACCGGTGAGTAGATTAGCTAGGATCTGGTCGCCCTCCTGCAGTTGCCCATTGCTTTTCCCTGCTGTGTAAAAACAGCTCCCTTTTCGTCCGTACTCGCGTTTTGCTTCTGCTCGCTGTGGAGGCTGCGCTTGAGTCACGGAACCTGTTCTTCTTCTGTGTGCACTAACCCGAACTGCCTGACTTCCTCCGAAGAGCTTCTCCTTTGCCCGTGGGCACCAGCACTTGCAGGTACTTTGAGCACAAGGCTCCACTCTTCTCAGGGATCGGACTTCCATCTAGTTAGGTGCTTCTGAAGGCGAACTGAGTCGAAAGCATTATCGCACTGCCTGTTTTCTTCCCTTTCAGGTGGACTGCATATTTCGTGCTTTAAACGCTTGCGACTGTGTATTTGTATATATATTGTGTTGATTTGGTATGTGTTGGTTTAATATTGTTATAGAGTGATTTTCTTGCTACGGTCATTGTTTTAAAGGCCTTAAAATAAATGTGTTTATATTTTTGATATAACACCTGTTTGGAGTAGTTTGTAAGCGCTCTTGCTTTGTGTGCTCATTGCGGGCTTTCAGTCACCCTCACCCCTCTTGAGACCTAGTCTTGACCGCCGCGATCGCTACCTTGATTGGTCTGGCTTGTCCAGAGGTTACCCTGTTCCAAGTAATTAGGTTGGCCTTCTGAACTTCTGCGCCACCAGGACAGAGTTCAGAAATCCGTCTTAACAAATTGGTGTACAGCGGTGGGATACGACTGAGGGTATCCAGTGTTGCGCACGAGCTAAGGCGTTTTCAGGTTATTCCAACCAGGACACGCAGTAAAGTATTGAATATAACGTTAAAAAGGCCATAGTCCTATCAACAGTATGGAAACGAATACTTTATTAACCTTAAATGCTTCGAAATCTGAAACATTGAAGAAGATGTGTGCGGAGAGAGGGGTTTCCTCTCAAGGCACTAAATTGGAAATGATCCAGAGAATCGTGGCGTGGCAAGAAGCGCAGCTTGACGCTATAACTTCCGAGGACAGTGCAGAAGGTGGTGGGGCTGCTCTCACTGGCAGAACCGACGGTTCTGCCGCTGCACTGATCCATCACGACCACGAGGACAGGGAGGATGTAATGTCTAACGTTTCCTCTGCCAGTGTTGATGGGGAGGCTATGCTTGAATTCAAGAAGCAAGAGCTGCGGTTTAGGCAGCAGGAGCTTGAATTCAGCATAGCCAAACTGAAAATCGACCAGGCAGAAAAACAAAAAGACAGGGATCACCAGTTGGAACTGGCCAAGCTTCAGTTCGCAAATGGGTCCAAGGGTCCTGGACATGGTTCTGGGGCTTCCTCTCATCCACGGTTTCCAAAAGATCTGCTCAGTGTGTATGAGGAACGAAATGACATTATGGACTGGTTAAATGCGTTTGAGTATGCATGCGAGGTTCAAGAGGTTGATAATGCGGATAAGATTGCATGGTTACTCAGCAGACTGCCCCATTCTGGTTGCAGTGCCATTATGGAAATGTCGAAGGCTGAGCGCGCTGATTTTGCAATGTTGAAGCAGACTCTCATTTTAAAGTTTGGGAAGACTCCGACCCAATACTTGAAAAGGTTTAGAGAGTATAAGAAAAAGGAAGGTGGTACTTGGGTGTCGTATGTAGCTGAGTCCCTGAAAAACTTAACTGGCTGGGTTGAAGGTTATAAGGTTTCTACCTTCGAAGGCATGATCAATCTGGTCATGCTGGAACACATTTTTGCTTCTTCTTCCCCGGAGCTTAAGCAGCATTTGGCCGATTCGAAGGAGATAGATCCTAAGAAGCTGGCCATTGCAGCAGACTTATGGGTGTCACATCGAGTGTCCCATAAGGACAAAACTCATCCTGGTAAGCAGGAGGAAGGGAAAAAGTCCAAAGATATGGAGGGTGGGGAATCTGCTAAATCTTCTTCCCATAAGGGCCACAAAAAGAAAAATAAGGGTAAGCCATACGAGAACTCACAGGGTAGTGGAGGTTCGCCTCCGAAACAGAACTCTGGTTATAATAAGCCTCCCTACGTAAACAGACCCAATGGGGCTTGTTTTTCTTGTGGAGCAACTGACCATGTGAAGGGGGATCCCCGTTGTAAGGTTAGACCTTTGGGGGTCCACTCCGCTAATCTGGCCTTCTCCTCCTACGAGGAAGAAGAGATTACAGGAGCATCCTTCTCCTCAGACTCATTTCCCAGCGGAATAGAGGCTGAGGTAGTTTTAGTGTCCCTGGGTTCCTGGGAGCCTAAAGTCGCAGAGGCGTATGCTAGGATTCCGGATAATACCAAGCACTACTTTAAAGACAGTGTGCTGATCAATGGAGTGGATACTCCAGCTCTTAGGGATAGTGGGTGCAGTCGAACTGTAGTGGATTCTACCTTGGTAGACTCAGAGGAAGTTGCCAGAGCTCCTCTGATGCCCACTAAGTTGGCTGACGGCCCCCTCCGTATGTTTCCCGTGATCCCTGTTAATCTAACTTTAAATGGTACAGCAGTTAGGATTCCAGTGAGCATTCAGAGAAACGTCCCGGGAAAGGTCTTGTTGGGCAATGATCTCAGAGCTCTAGGGCTCGTAGGAGACACTGCCGAAAGACCCTACACACGGTCTCAAGCACGGGCAGCATTGGCCAAGTCCAATACGCCGCCCCAGCCGAAGGGGAAACCCAAGGCGAAAGGAGTCAACAAGTCCCGACGGGGGAAAGAGAATATTCCCCCGAGCTCGCCTACCACTGCGGTGGAGGGAGTTGGTCAATCGCCCGAGCCTGACGAGGAGGTGGCGATGCCTGAAGTGTTCGACCCCAATGACCATCCTGAACTAAAAGACTTGTTAGCTGAAGGAGGTCCTGATAGGGACGACTTCAGTAAGGGCCAACGTGAGTGCCCATCTCTGGAAGGCCTAAGGAGACAGGCCTGCTCCCAGCTTGAGGGTGAACCTCCTGGGAAGCATCGGATTTATTGGGAAGGTGGACTCCTGTACAGTGAGCCCACAGAGTCTACAGAAGGAGACCATAGGAGGTTGGTGGTTCCCCTTGCTGTTAGACCCTTCCTCCTGCAGTTGGCGCATGAAGTTCCCCTTGCTGGTCACCTTGGAATGAAGAGGACCAAGCAAAGGTTATCTATGCACTTCTACTGGCCCAAGATGGGGGTGCAAGTAGAAAGTCACTGCAGGAGTTGTGCCTCCTGCCAGTTGTCTGGTAAGGTTGGCGCGACAATCCAAGCTCCGTTGGTACCGCTCCCAGTTGTGGGGGTACCATTTGAAAGGGTAGGGATCGACATCGTTGGTCCCCTTGACCCGCAAACATCCTCAGGCAATAGGTTTATCCTGGTGCTGGTCGACCATGCAACCAGGTATCCTGAGGCCATCCCATTGAAAACTGTAACTGCCAAGTCGGTTGCAAAAGCTTTACTCGGCATATTTACTAGGGTTGGCTTCCCTAAAGAAGTTGTGTCAGATCGTGGCAGCAACTTTATGTCGAAGTATATGCAGGCTATGTGGAAAGAATGTGGGGTCACCTACAAGTTCTCTTCTGCATATCACCCCCAGACCAATGGTCTGGTGGAACGTTTCAACAGAACTTTAAAGAGCATGATTGGGGCTCTGGAGGAGCCCCAGAGAAGAAAATGGGATCTTCTTTTACCATGCTTGCTGTTTGCCTACAGAGAGGTACCACAGGAGGGTGTTGGCTTCAGCCCCTTCGAACTTCTGTTCGGTCATCCCGTACGGGGACCCTTAGCCATCGTCAAAGAGGGATGGGAGATGCCCACTCCCCCTGTTACTACCAATGTAGTTGACTATGTGCTAGGGCTCAGAAAACGGATGGTACTCCTGATGGGCTTGGCTAGTGAAAAGTTGAAGGCAGGACAAGCGCTGGTGAAACATTGGTACGACCAGAAAGCTTCCTTAATTCACTTTACCCCTGGTCAGCAAGTCCTGATCATGAACCCTATAAGGCCTCGCGCTTTACAGGACAAATGGTCAGGCCCTTACACAGTGGTGGAGCCCCTGGGTGAGGTGAACTATTTAGTGGACCTTGGAAGGCCTGGACAGGCTCCAAAAGTGTTCCACGTAAATAGGCTGAAGGCTTTCGTCCCAAGAGTCGAAATCGCAGCACTGCTACTGGCGTCAGACGTTGAGGAAGAGGAGTCAGAACCTCTTCCCGACCTGTTCCAAAGCGGTCCTTCAGATAGCTCCGTTGAGGGTGTCCGAGTGGCCCCTCACCTGACTTCTGATCAGCAGGCTGAGGTGAAAAGTTTGCTTAGGCAGTTTTCCCCCCTGTTTTCACAGTCGCCTGGTTTGACACCTTGGTGCAAACATAACATTGACACAGGAGACAGTGTACCTACCAAAAGTAGGGGATACAGGATGTCGGATAAAGTACGGTCTTATATTAAGACCGAGGTCAACAAGATGTTAGACCTTGGGGTGATTGAACCCTCTAGTAGTCCTTGGTCCAGTCCTGTGGTATTGGTTCCAAAGGCAGGCACTTCTGAATTGAGGTTCTGCGTGGATTACAGGGCTCTGAATGCTGTCACCAAGACAGACGCTCACCCCTTGCCTCGAACTGACGAGCTGGTGGATACCTTGGGTGCCTCCAAGTACCTCAGCACGTTTGACCTGACTGCGGGCTATTGGCAAATAGCTTTAGCAGAACATGCCAAGGAGAAGACAGCATTTTCAACTCCCGACGGGCTTTACCAATTCCGGGTAATGCCGTTCGGATTGAAGAATGCACCTGCCACTTTCCAGAGGCTTGTGAATCATGTGTTGAATGGGTTGGACGAATTCTGTCTTGCATATCTGGACGATATAGCAGTTTTCAGTGCCACCTGGGAAGACCATGTGAAACACCTCGGGATTGTGCTCCAGGCTCTTCAGAAAGCCCACTTGACCATCAAGGCGAGTAAATGCCAGATTGGACAAGGCTCAGTGGTTTACCTTGGGCATGAAGTAGGTGGAGGAAGGATACAGCCTCTCCCCAGTAAAGTACAAGCAGTACAAGACTGGCCTACCCCCACTACACAAACCCAAGTGAGAGCCTTCTTAGGACTCACGGGTTATTACCGCAATTTTGTGGCAGACTATGGCACCATAGCTGCTCCTCTGACTGCCCTCACAACTCCGAAGAAACCCAAGAAGGTAACTTGGACCGACGAGTGTGAGAAGGCCTTCAATGGCTTAAAAGACTCCTTGTGCCAGGCCCCTGTGCTCAGGGCCCCTGATTATCAAAGACCTTTTATCGTGCAGACGGATGCCTCTGACACTGGGATAGGAGCTGTACTATCACAAGTAGATGAGAAGGGTAAGGAACACCCTATCGGTTTTATTAGTCGCCAGCTTAAGGACAGAGAGCTCAGATGGTCCACGGTAGAGAAAGAATGTTTCTCTGTTGTGTGGGCCCTAAGGAAGCTGCGGCCCTACCTCTATGGGACCCACTTCACTGTGCAGACTGACCATAAGCCGTTAAAGTGGCTAATGAACATGAAGGGGGAGAATCCAAAGTTGCTTACGTGGTCCATAAGTCTACAAGGCTTCGACTTCACTATTGAGCATAGGCCAGGTGTCCAACATAGCAATGCTGATGGGTTGTCCAGAATGTTTTACCGACCTGAACAAGAGACTCATCCAGGGGTGGATTAGTTCCCCCTGTCCATAGTCTGGGAGGGGCGAGTGTTAGGAAAGATTTCGTTATTGTAGGGAACTTTCCTTCCATGTGGCAACCCCTAAACTTTTTGCTATTGTTTTCAACCTGTTTTCTTGACTTTGCCAGAGAAGTGCAGCCTTCTGCCGTACTCCTCTGGGCTTTCGCTCCTTTCTTACGGGGAAACTGACATGCCCTTAAGACAGTCAGTACCGGGGAACGCTGTTTCCCGTAGTTTCTTTTATCGTGTCGCCATTTTAGTGCAACACGACACAAGAGGGCACTGTAAGCTAAGTTACAGCTCTCTTGGGTCTCTAGCCTTCTACAGACCCTAGACACTCTTGTAGGATGGTTTTTGGATCGGTGCAAGTCATTCAGGGACTGGGCTGGTGGCAGCGATCATTTGGTTTATTTTGAGCTCCTTTTGCCGTTCTGAGCACCTTTTTGCCGCGAACACAAAAGGGTGGCCCGGCTACCCAAAATGGCCGGACCACGAGGCTCCTTTGTCTCGTCCACTGTCCGTCTTGCTCCCTTTACCTTCCCCCGGGTCAGGCGACCCGGGGCCTTCCTTATTTGGGCATGTAGTTTCCCGCGAAACACGGTTGCTTTCGCGGGCTTCTACATGTCGTTTGAGTGCCCCCAGGATGTGGGCTGGGCTGTCTGGTCCCAATACACATCCTGGGTGCCAGAGAGTCTAGGGTGGTGTGAATGCCTGGGACCACTGTGGTCCGTGATTGATCCACGTATGGTATGTGTGTTGATGAGCGGATCTCCCATTGGCTCCCCTCCGTTTTGGCGCGAAGGGAACCGTGGATGAGAGGGAGCTGGAAACACCACTACCATGTCGATCTCCTGAGTTCTTACGAACGAAGGAATACAGGAGCCAAGTATCCTGTAACCAGAGGCTGGACCGAGGAATCGCTGGTGACCCGCTGAAGGAATCCTCCTTTGCACTGCTGTCGTCCTGTGAAACCCTTTCCTCCTTGCATCGAACCAGAAGGCCTGTATTGGTGCTTCGACCTATTGGAATAGCAGGAACAGCTATTCCCGGCATCTTCATCAACTCCTAGCAGTAAGCCTTCGGAAGTGTCTCTGGGCCATCCAGTTGACTGACCAGCTTACAAGGGAGTCCTGCTCTGTAACCGCCGTCAGGTTGTGCCGTATCTCGAGTCCTTGTCACTCTCCCACGCTTAGTACACTTGGCGTTCCCAAGTCTGAAGGGAGGAGTGTACTTTGGATTCAGATACGCACGGCCGCTCTGTTGTCCTGCTGCGGCAACAAAACTGTGCTGGTTTCGTCGATTGGGACGTCTTTTTGATCTACACGACTGGAAAGCGTTCCCTGCTCGTCTGAACCCGCCAGCTGCTGAAACTACAGTGGAGAAGCCTGGGTCTGCTTGCTTCGGGGACCGGTGAGTAGATTAGCTAGGATCTGGTCGCCCTCCTGCAGTTGCCCATTGCTTTTCCCTGCTGTGTAAAAACAGCTCCCTTTTCGTCCGTACTCGCGTTTTGCTTCTGCTCGCTGTGGAGGCTGCGCTTGAGTCACGGAACCTGTTCTTCTTCTGTGTGCACTAACCCGAACTGCCTGACTTCCTCCGAAGAGCTTCTCCTTTGCCCGTGGGCACCAGCACTTGCAGGTACTTTGAGCACAAGGCTCCACTCTTCTCAGGGATCGGACTTCCATCTAGTTAGGTGCTTCTGAAGGCGAACTGAGTCGAAAGCATTATCGCACTGCCTGTTTTCTTCCCTTTCAGGTGGACTGCATATTTCGTGCTTTAAACGCTTGCGACTGTGTATTTGTATATATATTGTGTTGATTTGGTATGTGTTGGTTTAATATTGTTATAGAGTGATTTTCTTGCTACGGTCATTGTTTTAAAGGCCTTAAAATAAATGTGTTTATATTTTTGATATAACACCTGTTTGGAGTAGTTTGTAAGCGCTCTTGCTTTGTGTGCTCATTGCGGGCTTTCAGTCACCCTCACCCCTCTTGAGACCTAGTCTTGACCGCCGCGATCGCTACCTTGATTGGTCTGGCTTGTCCAGAGGTTACCCTGTTCCAAGTAATTAGGTTGGCCTTCTGAACTTCTGCGCCACCAGGACAGAGTTCAGAAATCCGTCTTAACAGGAAGGATCTCAGGTTTGGTATTAGAGGCATTGAGATATCACATCTCATGCTATAGGAAGGTTCTCAGGATTGGAATGGGAAGGAGTTGGATATCACATCTCAAGCTATAGGAAGGGTCTCAGGTTTGGTATAAGCATTGAGATATCACATCTCATGCTATAGGAAGGGTCTCAGGATTGGAATGGGAAGGAGTTGGATATCACATCTCATGTTATAGGAAAGATATCAGGTTTGGTATTAGAAGAATTGAGACATCACATCTCATGTTATAGGAAGGGTCTCAGGAATGGAATGGGAAGAAGTTGGATATCACATCTCATGCTATAGGAAGGGTCTCAGGTTTGGTATAAGCATTGAGATATCACATCTCATGCTATAGGAAGGGTCTCAGGATTGGAATGGGAAGGAGTTGTATATGACATCTCATGCCATAGGAAGGGTCTCAGGTTTGGTATTGAAAGGAGTTGGATATTCCATCTCATGTTATAAGACGGGTCTCAGGTTTGTTATTAGAATCATTGAGATATCATATTGCATGCTGTAGGAAGGGTCTAAGGATTGGAATGGGAAGGACTTGGATATCACATCTCATGCTATAGGTAGGCTCTCAGGTTTGGAAAGGGAAGGAGTTGGATATCACATTTCATGTTAGAGGAAGGATCTCAGGTTTGGTATTAGAGGCATTGAGATATCACATCTCATGCTATAGGAAGGGTCTCAGGATTGGAATGGGAAGGAGTTGGATATCACATCTCATGCTATAGGAAGGGTCTCAGGTTTGGTATAAGCATTGAGATATCACATCTCATGCTATAGGAAGGGTCTCAGGATTGGAATGGGAAGGAGTTGGATATCACATTTGATGTTATAGGAAGGATCTCAGGTTTGGTATTAGAAGCATTGAGACATCACATCTCATGCTATGGGAAGGGTCTCAGGATTGGAATGGGAAGGAGTTGGATATCACATCTCATGCTATAGGAAGGGTCTCAGGTTTGGTATAAGCATTGAGATATCACATCTCATACTATAGGAAGGGTCTCAGGATTGGAATGGGAAGGAGTTGTATGTGACATCTCATGCCATAGGAAGGGTCTCAGGTTTGGTATAAGCATTGAGATATCACATCTCTGCTATCGGAAGGGTCTCAGGATTGGAATGGGAAGGAGTTGGATATCCCATCTCATGTTATAGGAAGAGTCACAGGTTTGGTATTAGAAGCATTGAGATATCACATCTCATGCTATCGGAAGGGTATCAGGATTGGATTTGGAAGGAGTTGAATATCCCATCTCATGCTATAGGAAGGGTCTCAGGTTGGAATGGGAAGGAGTTGGATATCACATCTGATGTTATAGGAAGGGTCTCAGGATTGGAATGGGAAGGATTTGGATATCACATCTCATGCTATAGGAAGGCTCTCAGGTTTGGAAGGGGAAGGAGTTGGATATCACATTTCATGTTAGAGGTAGGATCTCAGGTTTGGTAAAGAGGCATTGAGATGTGACATCTCATGCTATAGGAAGGGTCTCAGGATTGGAATGGGAAGGAGTTGGATATCACATCTCATGTTATAGGAAAGATCTCAGGTTTGGTATTAGAAGCATTGAGACATCACATCTCATGTTATAGGAAGGGTCTCAGGATTGGAATGGGAGGGACTTGGATATCACATCTCATGCTATAGGAAGGCTCTCAGGTTTGGAAGGGGAAGGAGTTGGATATCACATTTCATGTTAGAGGTAGGATCTCAGGTTTGGTAAAGAGGCATTGAGATAACACATCTCATGCTATCGGAAGGGTCTCAGGATTGGAATGGGAAGGAGTTTGATATCACATCTCATGCTATAGGAAGGGTCTCAGGTTTGGAACTGGAAGGAGTTGGATATCCCATCTCATGTTATAGGACGGGTCTCAGGTTTGGTATTAGAAGCATTGAGATATCACATCGCATGCTGTAGGAAGGGTCTCAGGATTGGAATGGGAAGGAGTTGGATATTACATTCTTGCTATAGGAAGGGTCTCATGTTTGGAATGGGAAGGAGTTGGATATCACATATGCTATAGGAAGGGTCTCAGGTTTGGTATAAGCATTGAGATATCACATCTCTGCTATCGGAAGTGTCTCAGGATTGGAATGGGAAGGAGTTGGATATCCCATCTCATGTTATAGGACGGGTCTCAGGTTTGTTATTAGAATCATTGAGATATCATATTGCATGCTGTAGGAAGGGTCTAAGGATTGGAATGGGAAGGACTTGGATATCACATCTCATGCTATAGGTAGGCTCTCAGGTTTGGAAAGGGAAGGAGTTGGATATCACATTTCATGTTAGAGGAAGGATCTCAGGTTTGGTATTAGAGGCATTGAGATATCACATCTAATGCTATAGGAAGGGTCTCAGGATTGGAATGGGAAGGAGTTGGATATCACATCTCATGCTATAGGAAGGGATTCAGGTTTGGTATAAGCATTGAGATATCACATCTCATGCTATAGGAAGGGTCTCAGGATTGGAATGGGAAGGAGTTGGATATCACATCTCATGCTATAGGAAGGGTCTCAGGTTTGGTATAAGCATTGAGATATCACATCTCATGCTATAGGAAGGGTCTCAGGATTGGAATGGGAAGGAGTTGTATATGACATCTCATGCCATAGGAAGGGTCTCAGGTTTGGTATAAGCATTGAGATATCACATCTCTGCTATCGGAAGGGTCTCAGGATTGGAATGGGAAGGAGTTTGATATCACATCTCATGCCATGTATGGGTCTCAGGTTTTGTAGAAGCATTGGGATATCACATCTCATGCTATCGAAAGGGTATCAGGATTGGATTTGGAAGGAGTTGGATATCCCATCTCATGCTATAGGAAGGGTCTCAGGTTGGAATGGGAAGGAGTTGGATATCACATCTGATGTTATAGGAAGGGTCTCAGGATTGGAATGGGAAGGACTTGGATATCACATCTCATGCTATAGGAAGGCTCTCAGGTTTGGAAGGGGAAGGAGTTGGATATCACATTTCATGTTAGAGGTAGGATATCAGGTTTGGTAAAGAGGCATTGAGATATCACATCTCGTGCTATAGGAAGGGTCTCAGAATTGGAATGGGAAGGAGTTGGATATCACATCTCATGTTATAGGAAAGATCTCAGGTTTGGTATTAGAAGCATTGAGACATCACATCTCATGTTATAGGAAGGGTCTCAGGATTGGAATGGGAAGAAGTTGGATATCACATCTCATGCTATAGGAAGGGTCTCAGGTTTGGTATAAGCATTGAGATATCACATCTCATGCTATAGGAAGGGTCTCAGGATTGGAATGGGAAGGAGTTGTATATGACATCTCATGCCATAGGAAGGGTCTCAGGTTTGGTATAAGCATTGAGATATCACATCTCATGTTATAGGAAGGGTCTCAGGATTGGAATGGGAAGGACTTGGATATCACATCTCATGCTATAGGCAGGGTCTCAGGTTTGGAAAGGAAAGGAGTTGGATATCACATTTCATGTTAGAGGTAGGAGCTCAGGTTTGGTATTAGAGGCATTGAGATATCACATCTCATGCTATCAGAAGGGTCTCAGGATTGGAATGGGAAGGAGTTGGATATCACATCTCATGCTAAAGGGAGGGTCTCAGGTTTGGAAAGGAAAGGAGTTGGATATCACATTTCATGTTAGAGGTAGGATCTCAGGTTTGGTATTAGAGGCATTGAGATATCACATCTCATGCTATAGGAAGGGTCTCAGGATTGGAATGGGAAGGAGTTGGATATCCCATCTCATGTTATAGGACGGGTCTCAGGTTTGTTATTAGAATCATTGAGATATCATATTGCATGCTGTAGGAAGGGTCTAAGGATTGGAATGGGAAGGACTTGGATATCACATCTCATGCTATAGGTAGGCTCTCAGGTTTGGAAAGGGAAGGAGTTGGATATCACATTTCATGTTAGAGGAAGGATCTCAGGTTTGGTATTAGAGGCATTGAGATATCACATCTCATGCTATAGGAAGGGTCTCAGGATTGGAATGGGAAGGAGTTGGATATCACATATCATGCTATAGGAAGGGTCTCAGGTTTGGTATAAGCATTGAGATATCACATCACATGCTATAGGAAGGGTCTCAGGATTGGAATGGGAAGGAGTTGGATATCACATTTGATGTTATAGGAAGGATCTCAGGTTTGGTATTAGAAGCATTGAGACATCACATCTCATGCTATGGGAAGGGTCTCAGGATTGGAATGGGAAGGAGTTGGATATCACATCTCATGCTATAGGAAGGGTCTCAGGTTTGGTATAAGCATTGAGATATCACATCTCATACTATAGGAAGGGTCTCAGGATTGGAATGGGAAGGAGTTGTATGTGACATCTCATGCCATAGGAAGGGTCTCAGGTTTGGTATAAGCATTGAGATATCACATCTCTGCTATCGGAAGGGTCTCAGGATTGGAATGGGAAGGAGTTGGATATCCCATCTCATGTTATAGGAAGAGTCACAGGTTTGGTATTAGAAGCATTGAGATATCACATCTCATGCTATCGGAAGGGTATCAGGATTGGATTTGGAAGGAGTTGAATATCCCATCTCATGCTATAGGAAGGGTCTCAGGTTGGAATGGGAAGGAGTTGGATATCACATCTGATGTTATAGGAAGGGTCTCAGGATTGGAATGGGAAGGATTTGGATATCACATCTCATGCTATAGGAAGGCTCTCAGGTTTGGAAGGGGAAGGAGTTGGATATCACATTTCATGTTAGAGGTAGGATCTCAGGTTTGGTAAAGAGGCATTGAGATGTGACATCTCATGCTATAGGAAGGGTCTCAGGATTGGAATGGGAAGGAGTTGGATATCACATCTCATGTTATAGGAAAGATCTCAGGTTTGGTATTAGAAGCATTGAGACATCACATCTCATGTTATAGGAAGGGTCTCAGGATTGGAATGGGAGGGACTTGGATATCACATCTCATGCTATAGGAAGGCTCTCAGGTTTGGAAGGGGAAGGAGTTGGATATCACATTTCATGTTAGAGGTAGGATCTCAGGTTTGGTAAAGAGGCATTGAGATAACACATCTCATGCTATCGGAAGGGTCTCAGGATTGGAATGGGAAGGAGTTTGATATCACATCTCATGCTATAGGAAGGGTCTCAGGTTTGGAACTGGAAGGAGTTGGATATCCCATCTCATGTTATAGGACGTGTCTCAGGTTTGGTATTAGAAGCATTGAGATATCACATCGCATGCTGTAGGAAGGGTCTCAGGATTGGAATGGGAAGGAGTTGGATATTACATTCTTGCTATAGGAAGGGTCTCATGTTTGGAATGGGAAGGAGTTGGATATCACATATGCTATAGGAAGGGTCTCAGGTTTGGTATAAGCATTGAGATATCACATCTCTGCTATCGGAAGTGTCTCAGGATTGGAATGGGAAGGAGTTGGATATCCCATCTCATGTTATAGGACGGGTCTCAGGTTTGTTATTAGAATCATTGAGATATCATATTGCATGCTGTAGGAAGGGTCTAAGGATTGGAATGGGAAGGACTTGGATATCACATCTCATGCTATAGGTAGGCTCTCAGGTTTGGAAAGGGAAGGAGTTGGATATCACATTTCATGTTAGAGGAAGGATCTCAGGTTTGGTATTAGAGGCATTGAGATATCACATCTAATGCTATAGGAAGGGTCTCAGGATTGGAATGGGAAGGAGTTGGATATCACATCTCATGCTATAGGAAGGGATTCAGGTTTGGTATAAGCATTGAGATATCACATCTCATGCTATAGGAAGGGTCTCAGGATTGGAATGGGAAGGAGTTGGATATCACATCTCATGCTATAGGAAGGGTCTCAGGTTTGGTATAAGCATTGAGATATCACATCTCATGCTATCGGAAGGGTCTCAGGATTGGAATGGGAAGGAGTTTGATATCACATCTCATGCCATGTATGGGTCTCAGGTTTTGTAGAAGCATTGGGATATCACATCTCATGCTATCGAAAGGGTATCAGGATTGGATTTGGAAGGAGTTGGATATCCCATCTCATGCTATAGGAAGGGTCTCAGGTTGGAATGGGAAGGAGTTGGATATCACATCTGATGTTATAGGAAGGGTCTCAGGATTGGAATGGGAAGGACTTGGATATCACATCTCATGCTATAGGAAGGCTCTCAGGTTTGGAAGGGGAAGGAGTTGGATATCACATTTCATGTTAGAGGTAGGATATCAGGTTTGGTAAAGAGGCATTGAGATATCACATCTCGTGCTATAGGAAGGGTCTCAGAATTGGAATGGGAAGGAGTTGGATATCACATCTCATGTTATAGGAAAGATCTCAGGTTTGGTATTAGAAGCATTGAGACATCACATCTCATGTTATAGGAAGGGTCTCAGGATTGGAATGGGAAGAAGTTGGATATCACATCTCATGCTATAGGAAGGGTCTCAGGTTTGGTATAAGCATTGAGATATCACATCTCATGCTATAGAAAGGGTCTCAGGATTGGAATGGGAAGGAGTTGTATATGACATCTCATGCCATAGGAAGGGTCTCAGGTTGGTATAAGCATTGAGATATCACATCTCATGCTATAGGAAGGGTCTCAGGATTGGAATGGGAAGGACTTGGATATCACATCTCATGCTATAGGCAGGGTCTCAGGTTTGGAAAGGAAAGGAGTTGGATATCACATTTCATGTTAGAGGTAGGATCTCAGGTTTGGTATTAGAGGCATTGAGATATCACATCTCATGCTATCAGAAGGGTCTCAGGATTGGAATGGGAAGGAGTTGGATATCATATCTCATGCTAAAGGGAGGGTCTCAGGTTTGGAAGGGGAAGGATTTGGATATCACATCTCATGTTATAGGAAGGATCTCAGGTTTGGTATTAGAAGCATTGAGATATCACATCTCATGCTATCGGAAGTATCTCAGGTTTGGTATTAGAGGCATTGAGATATCACCTCTCATGCTATCATAAGGGTCTCAGGATTGGAATGGGAAGGAGTTGAATATCACATCTCATGCTAAAGGGAGGGGCTCAGGTTTGGAAGGGGAAGGATTTGGATATCACATCACTATTTATAAGAAGGATCTCAGGTTTGGTATTAGAAGCATTGAGATAACACATCTCATGCTATCGGAAGGGTCTCAGGATTGGAATGGGAAGGAGCTGGATATCACATCTCATGCTATAGGAAGGGTCTCAGGTTTGGAACGGGAAGTAGTTGGATATCACATCTCATGTTATAGGAAGAGTCTCAGGTTTGGTATAAACATTGAGATATCACATCTCTGCAATCGGAAGTGTCTCAGGATTGGGATGGGAAGGAGTTGGATATCACAGCTCATGCTATAGGGAGGTTCTCAGGTTTGATATTAGAAGCATTGAGATATCACATATGCTATTGGAAGGGTCTCAGTATTGGAATTGGAAGGAGTTGGATATCACATCTCATGCTATCGGAAGGGTCTCATGTTTGGAATGGGAAGGAGTTGGATATCACATATGCTATAGGAAGTGTCTCAGGTTTGGAATGGGAATGAGTTGGATATCACATCTCATGTTATTGGAAGGGTCTCAGGTTTGGTATAAGCATTGAGATATCACATCTCTGCTATCGGAAGTGGCTCAGGAGTGGAATGGGAAGGAGTTGGATATCCCATCTCATGTTATAGGATGGGTCTCTGGTTTGGTATAAACATTGAGATATCACATCTCATGCTATAGGAAGGGTCTCAGGAATGGAATGGGAAGGATTTGGATATCACATCTCATGCTATAGGAAGGGTCTCAGGTTTGGTATTCGCATGGAGATATCACTTCTCATGCTATAGGAAGGGTCTCAGGATTGGAAAAGGAAGGAGTTGGATATCACATCTCATGTTATAGTAAGGATCTCAGGTTTGGTATTAGAAGTATTGAGATATCATATCTCATGCTATAGGAAGGGTCTCAGGACTGGAATGGGAAGGAGTTGGATATCACATCTCATGCTAAAGGAAGGGTCTCAGGTTTGGTAGAAGCATTGAGATATCACATCTCCTGCTATAGGAAGGGTCTTAGGATTGGAATGGGAAGGACTTAGATATCACATATCATGCTATAGGGAGGGTCTCAGTTTTGATATTAGAAGCATTGAGATATCACATCTTATGCTATCGGAAGTGTCTCAGGATTGGAATGGGAAGGAGCTGGATATCACATCTCATGCTAAAGGAAGGGTCTCAGGTCTGGAACGGGAAGGAGTTGGATATCACATCTCATGTTATAGGAAGGGTCTCAGGTTTGGTATAAGCATTGAGATATCACATCTCTGCTATCGGAAGTGTCTCAGGATTGGAATGGGAAGGAGTTGGATATCCCATCTCATGCTATAGATATGCTCTCAGGTTTGGAAAGGGAAGGAGTTGGATATCACATCTCATGCTATAGGAAATTTCTCAGGATTGGAATGGGAAGTAGTTGGATATCACATCTCATGCTTTAGGAAGGGTCTCAGGTTTGGTATAAGCATTGAGATATCACATCTCATGCTATAGGATGGGTCTCAGGATTGGAATGGAAGGAGTTGGATATCACATCTCATGCTATAAGAAGGGTCTCAGGATTGGAATGGGAAGTAGTTGGATATCACATCTCATGCTATAGGAAGGGTCTCAGGTTTGGTATTAGAAGCATTGAGATATCACATCTCATGCTATAGGAAGGGTCTCAGGATTGGAATGGGAAGGAATTGGATATCACATCTCATGCTATAGATAGGCTCTCAGGTTTGGAAAGGGAAGAAGTTGGATATCACATCTCATGCTATAGGAAGGGTCTCAGGTTTGGTATAAGCATTGAGATATCACATCTCATGCTATAGGAAGGGTCTCAGGATTGGAATGGGAAGGAGTTGTATATGACATCTCATGCCATAGGAAGGGTCTCAGGTTTGGTATAAGCATTGAGATATCACATCTCATGCTATAGGAAGGGTCTCAGGATTGGAATGGGAAGGACTTGGATATCACATCTCATGCTATAGGCAGGGTCTCAGGTTTGGAAAGGAAAGGAGTTGGATATCACATTTCATGTTAGAGGTAGGATCTCAGGTTTGGTATTAGAGGCATTGAGATATCACATCTCATGCTATCAGAAGGGTCTCAGGATTGGAATGGGAAGGAGTTGGATATCACATCTCATGCTAAAGGGAGGGTCTCAGGTTTGGAAAGGAAAGGAGTTGGATATCACATTTCATGTTAGAGGTAGGATCTCAGGTTTGGTATTAGAGGCATTGAGATATCACATCTCATGCTATAGGAAGGGTCTCAGGATTGGAATGGGAAGGAGTTGGATATCCCATCTCATGTTATAGGACGGGTCTCAGGTTTGTTATTAGAATCATTGAGATATCATATTGCATGCTGTAGGAAGGGTCTAAGGATTGGAATGGGAAGGACTTGGATATCACATCTCATGCTATAGGTAGGCTCTCAGGTTTGGAAAGGGAAGGAGTTGGATATCACATTTCATGTTAGAGGAAGGATCTCAGGTTTGGTATTAGAGGCATTGAGATATCACATCTCATGCTATAGGAAGGGTCTCAGGATTGGAATGGGAAGGAGTTGGATATCACATCTCATGCTATAGGAAGGGTCTCAGGTTTGGTATAAGCATTGAGATATCACATCACATGCTATAGGAAGGGTCTCAGGATTGGAATGGGAAGGAGTTGGATATCACATTTGATGTTATAGGAAGGATCTCAGGTTTGGTATTAGAAGCATTGAGACATCACATCTCATGCTATGGGAAGGGTCTCAGGATTGGAATGGGAAGGAGTTGGATATCACATCTCATGCTATAGGAAGGGTCTCAGGTTTGGTATAAGCATTGAGATATCACATCTCATACTATAGGAAGGGTCTCAGGATTGGAATGGGAAGGAGTTGTATGTGACATCTCATGCCATAGGAAGGGTCTCAGGTTTGGTATAAGCATTGAGATATCACATCTCTGCTATCGGAAGGGTCTCAGGATTGGAATGGGAAGGAGTTGGATATCCCATCTCATGTTATAGGAAGAGTCACAGGTTTGGTATTAGAAGCATTGAGATATCACATCTCATGCTATCGGAAGGGTATCAGGATTGGATTTGGAAGGAGTTGAATATCCCATCTCATGCTATAGGAAGGGTCTCAGGTTGGAATGGGAAGGAGTTGGATATCACATCTGATGTTATAGGAAGGGTCTCAGGATTGGAATGGGAAGGATTTGGATATCACATCTCATGCTATAGGAAGGCTCTCAGGTTTGGAAGGGGAAGGAGTTGGATATCACATTTCATGTTAGAGGTAGGATCTCAGGTTTGGTAAAGAGGCATTGAGATGTGACATCTCATGCTATAGGAAGGGTCTCAGGATTGGAATGGGAAGGAGTTGGATATCACATCTCATGTTATAGGAAAGATCTCAGGTTTGGTATTAGAAGCATTGAGACATCACATCTCATGTTATAGGAAGGGTCTCAGGATTGGAATGGGAGGGACTTGGATATCACATCTCATGCTATAGGAAGGCTCTCAGGTTTGGAAGGGGAAGGAGTTGGATATCACATTTCATGTTAGAGGTAGGATCTCAGGTTTGGTAAAGAGGCATTGAGATAACACATCTCATGCTATCGGAAGGGTCTCAGGATTGGAATGGGAAGGAGTTTGATATCACATCTCATGCTATAGGAAGGGTCTCAGGTTTGGAACTGGAAGGAGTTGGATATCCCATCTCATGTTATAGGACGTGTCTCAGGTTTGGTATTAGAAGCATTGAGATATCACATCGCATGCTGTAGGAAGGGTCTCAGGATTGGAATGGGAAGGAGTTGGATATTACATTCTTGCTATAGGAAGGGTCTCATGTTTGGAATGGGAAGGAGTTGGATATCACATATGCTATAGGAAGGGTCTCAGGTTTGGTATAAGCATTGAGATATCACATCTCTGCTATCGGAAGTGTCTCAGGATTGGAATGGGAAGGAGTTGGATATCCCATCTCATGTTATAGGACGGGTCTCAGGTTTGTTATTAGAATCATTGAGATATCATATTGCATGCTGTAGGAAGGGTCTAAGGATTGGAATGGGAAGGACTTGGATATCACATCTCATGCTATAGGTAGGCTCTCAGGTTTGGAAAGGGAAGGAGTTGGATATCACATTTCATGTTAGAGGAAGGATCTCAGGTTTGGTATTAGAGGCATTGAGATATCACATCTAATGCTATAGGAAGGGTCTCAGGATTGGAATGGGAAATAGTTGGATATCACATCTCATGCTATAGGAAGGGATTCAGGTTTGGTATAAGCATTGAGATATCACATCTCATGCTATAGGAAGGGTCTCAGGATTGGAATGGGAAGGAGTTGGATATCACATCTCATGCTATAGGAAGGGTCTCAGGTTTGGTATAAGCATTGAGATATCACATCTCATGCTATAGGAAGGGTCTCAGGATTGGACTGGGAAGGAGTTGTATATGACATCTCATGCCATAGGAAGGGTCTCAGGTTTGGTATAAGCATTGAGATATCACATCTCTGCTATCGGAAGGGTCTCAGGATTGGAATGGGAAGGAGTTTGATATCACATCTCATGCCATGTATGGGTCTCAGGTTTTGTAGAAGCATTGGGATATCACATCTCATGCTATCGAAAGGGTATCAGGATTGGATTTGGAAGGAGTTGGATATCCCATCTCATGCTATAGGAAGGGTCTCAGGTTGGAATGGGAAGGAGTTGGATATCACATCTGATGTTATAGGAAGGGTCTCAGGATTGGAATGGGAAGGACTTGGATATCACATCTCATGCTATAGGAAGGCTCTCAGGTTTGGAAGGGGAAGGAGTTGGATATCACATTTCATGTTAGAGGTAGGATATCAGGTTTGGTAAAGAGGCATTGAGATATCACATCTCGTGCTATAGGAAGGGTCTCAGAATTGGAATGGGAAGGAGTTGGATATCACATCTCATGTTATAGGAAAGATCTCAGGTTTGGTATTAGAAGCATTGAGACATCACATCTCATGTTATAGGAAGGGTCTCAGGATTGGAATGGGAAGAAGTTGGATATCACATCTCATGCTATAGGAAGGGTCTCAGGTTTGGTATAAGCATTGAGATATCACATCTCATGCTATAGAAAGGGTCTCAGGATTGGAATGGGAAGGAGTTGTATATGACATCTCATGCCATAGGAAGGGTCTCAGGTTTGGTATAAGCATTGAGATATCACATCTCATGCTATAGGAAGGGTCTCAGGATTGGAATGGGAAGGACTTGGATATCACATCTCATGCTATAGGCAGGGTCTCAGGTTTGGAAAGGAAAGGAGTTGGATATCACATTTCATGTTAGAGGTAGGATCTCAGGTTTGGTATTAGAGGCATTGAGATATCACATCTCATGCTATCAGAAGGGTCTCAGGATTGGAATGGGAAGGAGTTGGATATCACATCTCATGCTAAAGGGAGGGTCTCAGGTTTGGAAGGGGAAGGATTTGGATATCACATCTCATGTTATAGGAAGGATCTCAGGTTTGGTATTAGAAGCATTGAGATATCACATCTCATGCTATCGGAAGTATCTCAGGTTTGGTATTAGAGGCATTGAGATATCACCTCTCATGCTATCATAAGGGTCTCAGGATTGGAATGGGAAGGAGTTGAATATCACATCTCATGCTAAAGGGAGGGGCTCAGGTTTGGAAGGGGAAGGATTTGGATATCACATCACATGTTATAAGAAGGATCTCAGGTTTGGTATTAGAAGCATTGAGATAACACATCTCATGCTATCGGAAGGGTCTCAGGATTGGAATGGGAAGGAGCTGGATATCACATCTCATGCTATAGGAAGGGTCTCAGGTTTGGAACGGGAAGTAGTTGGATATCACATCTCATGTTATAGGAAGAGTCTCAGGTTTGGTATAAACATTGAGATATCACATCTCTGCAATCGGAAGTGTCTCAGGATTGGGATGGGAAGGAGTTGGATATCACAGCTCATGCTATAGGGAGGTTCTCAGGTTTGATATTAGAAGCATTGAGATATCACATATGCTATTGGAAGGGTCTCAGTATTGGAATTGGAAGGAGTTGGATATCACATCTCATGCTATCGGAAGGGTCTCATGTTTGGAATGGGAAGGAGTTGGATATCACATATGCTATAGGAAGTGTCTCAGGTTTGGAATGGGAATGAGTTGGATATCACATCTCATGTTATTGGAAGGGTCTCAGGTTTGGTATAAGCATTGAGATATCACATCTCTGCTATCGGAAGTGGCTCAGGAGTGGAATGGGAAGGAGTTGGATATCCCATCTCATGTTATAGGATGGGTCTCTGGTTTGGTATAAACATTGAGATATCACATCTCATGCTATAGGAAGGGTCTCAGGAATGGAATGGGAAGGATTTGGATATCACATCTCATGCTATAGGAAGGGTCTCAGGTTTGGTATTCGCATGGAGATATCACTTCTCATGCTATAGGAAGGGTCTCAGGATTGGAAAAGGAAGGAGTTGGATATCACATCTCATGTTATAGTAAGGATCTCAGGTTTGGTATTAGAAGTATTGAGATATCATATCTCATGCTATAGGAAGGGTCTCAGGACTGGAATGGGAAGGAGTTGGATATCACATCTCATGCTAAAGGAAGGGTCTCAGGTTTGGTAGAAGCATTGAGATATCACATCTCCTGCTATAGGAAGGGTCTTAGGATTGGAATGGGAAGGACTTAGATATCACATATCATGCTATAGGGAGGGTCTCAGTTTTGATATTAGAAGCATTGAGATATCACATCTTATGCTATCGGAAGTGTCTCAGGATTGGAATGGGAAGGAGCTGGATATCACATCTCATGCTAAAGGAAGGGTCTCAGGTCTGGAACGGGAAGGAGTTGGATATCACATCTCATGTTATAGGAAGGGTCTCAGGTTTGGTATAAGCATTGAGATATCACATCTCTGCTATCGGAAGGGTCTCAGAATTGGAATGGGAAGGAGTTGGATATCACATCTCATGTTATAGGAAAGATCTCAGGTTTGGTATTAGAAGCATTGAGACATCACATCTCATGTTATAGGAAGGGTCTCAGGATTGGAATGGGAAGAAGTTGGATATCACATCTCATGCTATAGGAAGGGTCTCAGGTTTGGTATAAGCATTGAGATATCACATCTCATGCTATAGAAAGGGTCTCAGGATTGGAATGGGAAGGAGTTGTATATGACATCTCATGCCATAGGAAGGGTCTCAGGTTTGGTATAAGCATTGAGATATCACATCTCATGCTATAGGAAGGGTCTCAGGATTGGAATGGGAAGGACTTGGATATCACATCTCATGCTATAGGCAGGGTCTCAGGTTTGGAAAGGAAAGGAGTTGGATATCACATTTCATGTTAGAGGTAGGATCTCAGGTTTGGTATTAGAGGCATTGAGATATCACATCTCATGCTATCAGAAGGGTCTCAGGATTGGAATGGGAAGGAGTTGGATATCACATCTCATGCTAAAGGGAGGGTCTCAGGTTTGGAAGGGGAAGGATTTGGATATCACATCTCATGTTATAGGAAGGATCTCAGGTTTGGTATTAGAAGCATTGAGATATCACATCTCATGCTATCGGAAGTATCTCAGGTTTGGTATTAGAGGCATTGAGATATCACCTCTCATGCTATCATAAGGGTCTCAGGATTGGAATGGGAAGGAGTTGAATATCACATCTCATGCTAAAGGGAGGGGCTCAGGTTTGGAAGGGGAAGGATTTGGATATCACATCACATGTTATAAGAAGGATCTCAGGTTTGGTATTAGAAGCATTGAGATAACACATCTCATGCTATCGGAAGGGTCTCAGGATTGGAATGGGAAGGAGCTGGATATCACATCTCATGCTATAGGAAGGGTCTCAGGTTTGGAACGGGAAGTAGTTGGATATCACATCTCATGTTATAGGAAGAGTCTCAGGTTTGGTATAAACATTGAGATATCACATCTCTGCAATCGGAAGTGTCTCAGGATTGGGATGGGAAGGAGTTGGATATCACAGCTCATGCTATAGGGAGGTTCTCAGGTTTGATATTAGAAGCATTGAGATATCACATATGCTATTGGAAGGGTCTCAGTATTGGAATTGGAAGGAGTTGGATATCACATCTCATGCTATCGGAAGGGTCTCATGTTTGGAATGGGAAGGAGTTGGATATCACATATGCTATAGGAAGTGTCTCAGGTTTGGAATGGGAATGAGTTGGATATCACATCTCATGTTATTGGAAGGGTCTCAGGTTTGGTATAAGCATTGAGATATCACATCTCTGCTATCGGAAGTGGCTCAGGAGTGGAATGGGAAGGAGTTGGATATCCCATCTCATGTTATAGGATGGGTCTCTGGTTTGGTATAAACATTGAGATATCACATCTCATGCTATAGGAAGGGTCTCAGGAATGGAATGGGAAGGATTTGGATATCACATCTCATGCTATAGGAAGGGTCTCAGGTTTGGTATTCGCATGGAGATATCACTTCTCATGCTATAGGAAGGGTCTCAGGATTGGAAAAGGAAGGAGTTGGATATCACATCTCATGTTATAGTAAGGATCTCAGGTTTGGTATTAGAAGTATTGAGATATCATATCTCATGCTATAGGAAGGGTCTCAGGACTGGAATGGGAAGGAGTTGGATATCACATCTCATGCTAAAGGAAGGGTCTCAGGTTTGGTAGAAGCATTGAGATATCACATCTCCTGCTATAGGAAGGGTCTTAGGATTGGAATGGGAAGGACTTAGATATCACATATCATGCTATAGGGAGGGTCTCAGTTTTGATATTAGAAGCATTGAGATATCACATCTTATGCTATCGGAAGTGTCTCAGGATTGGAATGGGAAGGAGCTGGATATCACATCTCATGCTAAAGGAAGGGTCTCAGGTCTGGAACGGGAAGGAGTTGGATATCACATCTCATGTTATAGGAAGGGTCTCAGGTTTGGTATAAGCATTGAGATATCACATCTCTGCTATCGGAAGTGTCTCAGGATTGGAATGGGAAGGAGTTGGATATCCCATCTCATGCTATAGATATGCTCTCAGGTTTGGAAAGGGAAGGAGTTGGATATCACATCTCATGCTATAGGAAATTTCTCAGGATTGGAATGGGAAGTAGTTGGATATCACATCTCATGCTTTAGGAAGGGTCTCAGGTTTGGTATAAGCATTGAGATATCACATCTCATGCTATAGGATGGGTCTCAGGATTGGAATGGAAGGAGTTGGATATCACATCTCATGCTATAAGAAGGGTCTCAGGATTGGAATGGGAAGTAGTTGGATATCACATCTCATGCTATAGGAAGGGTCTCAGGTTTGGTATTAGAAGCATTGAGATATCACATCTCATGCTATAGGAAGGGTCTCAGGATTGGAATGGGAAGGAATTGGATATCACATCTCATGCTATAGATAGGCTCTCAGGTTTGGAAAGGGAAGGAGTTGGATATCACATCTCATGCTATAGGAAGGGTCTCAGGATTGGAATGGGAAGTAGTTGGATATCATATCTCATGCTATAGGAAGGGTCTCAGGTTTGGTATAAGCATTGAGATATCACATCTCATGCTATAGGAAGGGTCTCAGGATTGGAATGGGAAGGAGTTGCGTATGACATCGCATGCCGTAGGAAGGGTCTCAGGTTTGGTATAAGCATTGAGATATCACTTCTCATGCTATAGGAAGTGTCTCAGGATTGGAATGGGAAGGAGTTGGATATCACATCTCATGTTATAGGAAGGATCTCAGGTTTGGTATTAGAAGCATTGAGAAATCACATCTCATGCTATAGGAAGGGTCTCAGGATTGGAATGGGAAGGAGTTGGATATCACATCTCATGCTAAAGGGAGGGTCTCAGGTTTGGAAGGGAAGGATTTGGATATAACATCTCGTGTTATAGGAATGATCTCAGGTTTGGTATTAGAAGCATTGAGATATCACATCTCATGCTATCGGAAGGATCTCAGGTTTGGTGTTAGAAGCATTGAGATATCAAATCTCATGCTATAGGAAGGGTCTCAGGATTGGAATGGGAAGGAGTTGGATATCACATCTCATGCTATAGGAAGTGTCTCAGGATTGGAATGGGAAGGAGTTGTATATGACATCTCATGCCACAGGAAGGGTCTCAGGTTTGGTATAAGCATTGAGATATCACATCTCTGCTATCGGAAGGGTCTCAGGATTGGAATGGGAAGGAGTTGGATATCCCATCTTATGTTATAGGAAGGGTCTCAGGTTTGGTATTAGAAGCATTGAGATATCACATCTCATGCTATAGGAAGGGTCTCAGGATTGGAATGGGAAGGACTTGGATATCACATCTCATGCTGTAGGGAGGGTCTCACGTTTGGAAAGGGAAGGGGTTGGATATCACATTTCATGTTAGAGGTAGGAATCAGGTTTGGTATTAGAGGCATTGAGATATCACATCTCATGCTATCAGAAGGGTCTCAGGATTGGAATGGGAAGGAGTTGGATATCACATCTCATGCTAAAGTGAGGGTCTCAGGTTTGGAAGGGGAAGGATTTGGATATCACATCTCATGTTATAGGAAGGATCTCAGGTTTGGTATCAGAAGCATTGAGATATGACATCTCATGCTATTGGAAGGATCTCAGGTTTGGTATTAGAGGCATTGAGATATCACATCTCATGCTAAAGGGAGGGTCTCAGGTTTGGAAGGGGAAGGATTTGGATATCACATCTCTTATTATAGGAAGGATCACAGGTTTGGTATTAGAAGCATTGAGATATCACATCGCATGCTATCGGAAGGGTCTCAGGATTGGAATGGGAAGGAGTTGGATATCACATCTCATGCTATAGGAAGGGTCTCAGGTTTGGAACGGGAAGGAGTTGGATATCACATCTCATGTTATAGGAAGAGTCTCAGGTTTGGTATAAGCATTGAGATATCACATCTCTGCTATCGGAGGTGTCTCAGGATTGGGATGGGAAGGAATTGGATATCACATCTCATGCTATAGGAAGGGTCTCAGGTTTGGAACGGAAAGGAGTTGGATATCCCATCTCATGTTATAGGACGGGTCTCAGGTTTGATATTAGAAGCATTGAGATATCACATCGCATGCTGTAGGAAGGGTCTCAGGTTTGGAATGGGAAGGATTTGGATATCACATTTCATGTCATAGGAAGGATCTCAGGTTTGGTATTAGAAGCATTGATATATCACATCTCATGCTATAGGAATGGTCTCAGGATTGGAATGGGTAGGAGTTGGATATTACATTCTTGCTATAGGAAGGGTCTCATGTTTGGAATGGGAAGGAGTTGGATATCATTTCTAAGCTTATTAATGCCTCCTTTGCTTCAGGCACCATACCAGATAACCTCAAGCAATCCTGGGTCCTCCCCCTCCTAAAAAAACAAACACTGGACCCATCCATCCCGACTAACTACAGGCCTATCACAACGGTACCCTTCCTATTAAAAATCCTAGACAGGGTAGCCTACCTACAGATCCAAACACATTTGGAGTTGCACCACCTCTTAGGCACAAGACAATCAGGCTTCAGACCCCAGCACGGAACTGAAACCGCGCTCATCGATCTTAAAACTCAGGTTGATGAGCTGAGAGACTCTGGAAAGATGGCCCTACTCCTCTTACTGGACCTCTCTGCAGCCTTCGACCTGGTGGATCATGATGTGCTCTGCACCCACCTTGAAACAGCTGCCCATTTCTCCACACATGCCATCGCATGGATTAAATCATTCCTAACCGGTAGAACTATGAGAGTCTTCTCTACTTCTGCTGCTGCTGACCCTGTATCCATCACATGTGGAGTCCCACAAGGTTCTTGTGTCTCCCCCACTATGTACAACGTCTTCACGAAGCCCTTGTTCGATGATCTAGATGATCTGGGTGTTACCTACACTAACTATGCGGATGACACTCAGATTCTCATACCACTTTCAGGGGATTATGAACAAGATTTGGCCTTGGTGAACAAGACTTATCTCATCATTCAGGCATGGATGGCCACCCACGGGCTATGCCTGAATGATGACAAAACTGAACTTATCATACTGGGGAACAAACAAAACATCAATAGATTAAAAGAAGAATACTCCTCCTTCGTCATAGACGGCAATATTATCAAGGTTGCAAAAGAAGTAAAAACATTAGGGTTTTACCTTGATTCCCACCTCTCCCTAACCAAACAGGTGAGCGCAATGGCATCCAGTACCGCATATACCTGCAAGCTGATTAGAGCCGCAAAACCATACCTATCCACTGCCAACTGCCTAACCCTTGCTCGAGCATTAGTGCTGTCGAAATTGGACTATTGCAACGCACTATACTTAGGGGCCAATAAACATACGTTGCAAAAAATTCAAACACTTCAGAACAATGCTCTTAGAGCTGCCTTAGGAATTCCAAGAAGGGAGCATATTTCAGAAGCTAGAAGACAATCCAACTGGCTCTCCACAGTGGACAAAATCAAACTCAAGACAGCTTCTCTAACTTTCAAAAGTATCAACCATCTAGCACCCAAATACCTAGCCGCTAGATTCAACAGAAAAATCTCCACCAGACCCACCAGAGAAGCATACTCCAACCAGTTAGTGATCCCCCCATTTAAACTAAGTACGGCCGGAGGAAACAGCTTCCCGGTCAAAGCTGCCCAGCTTTGGAACTCCCTCCCGCCCGGCCTGAGATCTACCCAATCCTACGCCCTCTTCAGATCTAACTGCTTCAACTGGATCAAAGAAAATGACCGATAGTCCCGCCCTACACCAATATAACTACTGTCCTACAGTCGTACTATGTACATAATTAAATACTCTCTATCTTCCTACTGCATATTTCCTGTATATACTATGCTATATGTCTATATTATGCACAATGTATATTCTCCCTATTGTCCTGCATTATGTAATTTCTACTATGTATAACTACCATCTGTAAGCATGCGTAACCTGTAAAGTTTAAAGTATCCTTGAACAACGCGCCCGGTTACCCTCGGGTTTGGAGCGCGCTATAAATAATAAACAAACAAACAAACAAATCACATATGCTATAGGAAGTGTCTCAGGTTTGGAACGGGAATGAGTTGGATATCACATCTCATGTTATAGGAAGGGTCTCAGGTTTGGTATAAGCATTGAGATATCACATCTCTGCTATCGGAAGTGGCTCAGGATTGGAATGGGAAGGAGTTGGATATCCCATCTCATGTTATAGGACGGGTCTCTGGTTTGGTATAAGCATTGAGATATCACATCTCATGCTATAGGAAGGGTCTCAGGATTGGAATGGGAAGGATTTGGATATCACATCTCATGCTATAGGAAGGGTCTCAGGTTTGGTATACGCATGGAGATATCACTTCTCATGCTATAGGAAGGGTCTCAGGATTGGAATGGGAAGGAGTTGGATATTACATCTCATGCTATAGGAAGGGTCTCAGGTTTGGTATAAGCATGGAGATATCACTTCTCATGCTATAGGAAGGGTCTCAGGATTGGAATGGGAAGGAGTTGGATATCACATCTCTTGTTATAGGAAGGATCTCAGGTTTGGTATTAGAAGCATTGAGACATCACATCTCATGCTATGGGAAGGGTCTCAGGATTGGAATGGGAAGGAGTTGGATATCACATCTCATGCTATAGGAAGGGTCTCAGGTTTGGTATAAGCATTGAGATATCACATCTCATGCTATAGGAAGGGTCTCAGGATTGGAATGGGAAGGAGTTGTATATGACATCTCAGGCCATAGCAAGGGTCTCAGGATTGGAATGGGAAGGAGTTGGATATCCCATCTCATGTTATAGGAAGGGTCTCAGGTTTGGTATTAGAAGCATTGAGATATCACATCTCATGCTATAGGAAGGGTCTCAGGATTGGAATGGGAAGGACTTGGATGTCAGATCTCATGCTATAGGGAGGGTTTCAAGTTTGATATTAGAAGCATTGAGATAACAAATCTCATGATATCGGAAGGGTGTCAGGATTGGAATGGGAAGGAGTTGGAAATCACATCTCATGATAAAGGAAGGGTCTAAGGTTTGGAAGGGGAAGGATTTGGATATCACATCTCATGTTATAGGACGGGTCTCAGGTTTGGTATTAGAAGCATTGAGATATCAAGTCTCATGGTATAGGAAGGGTCTCAGAATTGGAATGGGAGGAGTTGGATATCACATCTCAAGCTATAGGAAGGGTCTCAGGATTGGAATGGGAAGGAGTTTGATATCACATCTCATGCCATAGTATGGGTCTCAGGTTTGGTAGAAGCATGGGGATATCACATCTCATGCTATCGGAAGGGTATCAGGATTGGATTTGGAAGGAGTTGGATATCCCATCTCATGCTATAGGAAGGGTCTCAGGTTGGAATGGGAAGGAGTTGGATATCACATCTCATGTTATAGGAAGGGCCTCAGGATTGGAATGGGAAGGAGTTGGATATCCCATCTCATGTTATAGGACGGGTCTCTGGTTTGGTATAAGCATTGAGATATCACATCTCATGCTATAGGAAGGGTCTCAGGATTTGAATGGGAAGGATTTGGATATCACATCTCATGCTATAGGAAGGGTCTCAGGTTTGGTATACGCATGGAGATATCACTTCTCATGCTATAGGAAGGGTCTCAGGATTGGAATGGGAAGGACTTGGAAATCATATCTCATGCTATAGGAAGGCTCAGGTTTGGAAGGGGAAGGAGTTGGATATCACATTTCATGTTAGAGGAAGGATCTCAGGTTTGGTATTAGAGGCATTGAGATATCACATCTCATGCTATAGGAAGGTTCTCAGGATTGGAATGGGAAGGAGTTGGATATCACATCTTAAGCTATAGGAAGGGTCTCAGGTTTGGTATAAGCATTGAGATATCACATCTCATGCTATAGGAAGGGTCTCGGGATTGGAATGGGAAGGAGTTGGATATCACATCTCATGTTATAGGAAAGATATCAGGTTTGGTATTAGAAGAATTGAGACATCACATCTCATGTTATAGGAAGGGTCTCAGGAATGGAATGGGAAGAAGTTGGATATCACATCTCATGCTATAGGAAGGGTCTCAGGTTTGGTATAAGCATTGAGATATCACATCTCATGCTATAGGAAGGGTCTCAGGATTGGAATGGGAAGGAGTTGTATATGACATCTCATGCCATAGGAAGGGTCTCAGGTTTGGTATTGAAAGGAGTTGGATATCCCATCTCATGTTATAGGACGGGTCTCAGGTTTGTTATTAGAATCATTGAGATATCATATTGCATGCTGTAGGAAGGGTCTAAGGATTGGAATGGGAAGGACTTGGATATCACATCTCATGCTATAGGTAGGCTCTCAGG
The DNA here is from genome assembly GCF_040938575.1 of Ambystoma mexicanum. Taxonomy (NCBI): domain Eukaryota; kingdom Metazoa; phylum Chordata; class Amphibia; order Caudata; family Ambystomatidae; genus Ambystoma; species Ambystoma mexicanum. Next base: position 1,153,473,321 of record NC_090934.1, read on the forward strand.
TTTGGAAAGGGAAGGAGTTGGATATCACATTTCATGTTAGAGGAAGGATCTCAGGTTTGGTATTAGAGGCATTGAGATATCACATCTCATGCTATAGGAAGGGTCTCAGGATTGGAATGGGAAGGAGTTGGATATCACATCTCATGCTATAGGAAGGGTCTCAGGTTTGGTATAAGCATTGAGATATCACATCTCATGCTATAGGAAGGGTCTCAGGATTGGAATGGGAAGGAGTTGGATATCACATTTGATGTTATAGGAAGGATCTCAGGTTTGGTATTAGAAGCATTGAGACATCACATCTCATGCTGTGGGAAGGGTCTCAGGATTGGAATGGGAAGGAGTTGGATATCACATCTCATGCTATAGGAAGGGTCTCAGGTTTGGTATAAGCATTGAGATATCACATCTCATACTATAGGAAGGGTCTCAGGATTGGAATGGGAAGGAGTTGTATGTGACATCTCATGCCATAGGAAGGGTCTCAGGTTTGGTATAAGCATTGAGATATCACATCTCTGCTATCGGAAGGGTATCAGGATTGGATTTGGAAGGAGTTGAATATCCCATCTCATGCTATAGGAAGGGTCTCAGGTTGGAATGGGAAGGAGTTGGATATCACATCTGATGTTATAGGAAGGGTCTCAGGATTGGAATGGGAAGGATTTGGATATCACATCTCATGCTATAGGAAGGCTCTCAGGTTTGGAAGGGGAAGGAGTTGGATATCACATTTCATGTTAGAGGTAGGATCTCAGGTTTGGTAAAGAGGCATTGAGATGTGACATCTCATGCTATAGGAAGGGTCTCAGGATTGGAATGGGAAGGAGTTGGATATCACATCTCATGTTATAGGAAAGATCTCAGGTTTGGTATTAGAAGCATTGAGACATCACATCTCATGTTATAGGAAGGGTCTCAGGATTGGAATGGGAGGGACTTGGATATCACATCTCATGCTATAGGAAGGCTCTCAGGTTTGGAAGGGGAAGGAGTTGGATATCACATTTCATGTTAGAGGTAGGATCTCAGGTTTGGTAAAGAGGCATTGAGATAACACATCTCATGCTATCGGAAGGGTCTCAGGATTGGAATGGGAAGGAGTTTGATATCACATCTCATGCTATAGGAAGGGTCTCAGGTTTGGAACTGGAAGGAGTTGGATATCCCATCTCATGTTATAGGACGGGTCTCAGGTTTGGTATTAGAAGCATTGAGATATCACATCGCATGCTGTAGGAAGGGTCTCAGGATTGGAATGGGAAGGAGTTGGATATTACATTCTTGCTATAGGAAGGGTCTCATGTTTGGAATGGGAAGGAGTTGGATATCACATATGCTATAGGAAGGGTCTCAGGTTTGGTATAAGCATTGAGATATCACATCTCTGCTATCGGAAGTGTCTCAGGATTGGAATGGGAAGGAGTTGGATATCCCATCTCATGTTATAGGACGGGTCTCAGGTTTGTTATTAGAATCATTGAGATATCATATTGCATGCTGTAGGAAGGGTCTAAGGATTGGAATGGGAAGGACTTGGATATCACATCTCATGCTATAGGTAGGCTCTCAGGTTTGGAAAGGGAAGGAGTTGGATATCACATTTCATGTTAGAGGAAGGATCTCAGGTTTGGTATTAGAGGCATTGAGATATCACATCTAATGCTATAGGAAGGGTCTCAGGATTGGAATGGGAAGGAGTTTGATATCACATCTCATGCCATGTATGGGTCTCAGGTTTTGTAGAAGCATTGGGATATCACATCTCATGCTATCGAAAGGGTATCAGGATTGGATTTGGAAGGAGTTGGATATCCCATCTCATGCTATAGGAAGGGTCTCAGGTTGGAATGGGAAGGAGTTGGATATCACATCTGATGTTATAGGAAGGGTCTCAGGATTGGAATGGGAAGGACTTGGATATCACATCTCATGCTATAGGAAGGCTCTCAGGTTTGGAAGGGGAAGGAGTTGGATATCACATTTCATGTTAGAGGTAGGATATCAGGTTTGGTAAAGAGGCATTGAGATATCACATCTCGTGCTATAGGAAGGGTCTCAGAATTGGAATGGGAAGGAGTTGGATATCACATCTCATGTTATAGGAAAGATCTCAGGTTTGGTATTAGAAGCATTGAGACATCACATCTCATGTTATAGGAAGGGTCTCAGAATTGGAATGGGAAGAAGTTGGATATCACATCTCATGCTATAGGAAGGGTCTCAGGTTTGGTATAAGCATTGAGATATCACATCTCATGCTATAGGAAGGGTCTCAGGATTGGAATGGGAAGGAGTTGTATATGACATCTCATGCCATAGGAAGGGTCTCAGGTTTGGTATAAGCATTGAGATATCACATCTCATGCTATAGGAAGGGTCTCAGGATTGGAATGGGAAGGACTTGGATATCACATCTCATGCTATAGGCAGGGTCTCAGGTTTGGAAAGGAAAGGAGTTGGATATCACATTTCATGTTAGAGGTAGGATCTCAGGTTTGGTATTAGAGGCATTGAGATATCACATCTCATGCTATCAGAAGGGTCTCAGGATTGGAATGGGAAGGAGTTGGATATCACATCTCATGCTAAAGGGAGGGTCTCAGGTTTGGAAGGGGAAGGATTTGGATATCACATCTCATGTTATAGGAAGGATCTCAGGTTTGGTATTAGAAGCATTGAGATATCACATCTCATGCTATCGGAAGTATCTCAGGTTTGGTATTAGAGGCATTGAGATATCACCTCTCATGCTATCATAAGGGTCTCAGGATTGGAATGGGAAGGAGTTGGATATCACATCTCATGCTAAAGGGAGGGTCTCAGGTTTGGAAGGGGAAGGATTTGGAAATCACATCACATGTTATAAGAAGGATCTCAGGTTTGGTATTAGAAGCATTGAGATAACACATCTCATGCTATCGGAAGGGTCTCAGGATTGGAATGGGAAGGAGCTGGATATCACATCTCATGCTATAGGAAGGGTCTCAGGTTTGGAACGGGAAGTAGTTGGATATCACATCTCATGTTATAGGAAGAGTCTCAGGTTTGGTATAAACATTGAGATATCACATCTCTGCAATCGGAAGTGTCTCAGGATTGGGATGGGAAGGAGTTGGATATCACATCTCATGCTATAGAGAGGTTCTCAGGTTTGATATTAGAAGCATTGAGATATCACATATGCTATTGGAAGGGTCTCAGTATTGGAATTGGAAGGAGTTGGATATCACATCTCATGCTATCGGAAGGGTCTCATGTTTGGAATGGGAAGGAGTTGGATATCACATATGCTATAGGAAGTGTCTCAGGTTTGGAATGGGAATGAGTTGGATATCACATCTCATGTTATTGGAAGGGTCTCAGGTTTGGTATAAGCATTGAGATATCACATCTCTGCTATCGGAAGTGTCTCAGGATTGGAATGGGAAGGAGTTGGATATCCCATCTCATGTTATAGGACGGGTCTCTGGTTTGGTATAAACATTGAGATATCACATCTCATGCTATAGGAAGGGTCTCAGGAATGGAATGGGAAGGATTTGGATATCACATCTCATGCTATAGGAAGGGTCTCAGGTTTGGTATACGCATGGAGATATCACTTCTCATGCTATAGGAAGGGTCTCAGGATTGGAAAAGGAAGGAGTTGGATATCACATCTCATGTTATAGGAAGGATCTCAGGTTTGGTATTAGAAGTATTGAGATATCATATCTCATGCTATAGGAAGGGTCTCAGGACTGGAATGGGAAGGAGTTGGATATCACATCTCATGCTAAAGGAAGGGTCTCAGGTTTGGTAGAAGCATTGAGATATCACATCTCCTGCTATAGGAAGGGTCTTAGGATTGGAATGGGAAGGACTTAGATATCACATATCATGCTATAGGGAGGGTCTCAGTTTTGATATTAGAAGCATTGAGATATCACATCTTATGCTATCGGAAGTGTCTCAGGATTGGAATGGGAAGGAGCTGGATATCACATCTCATGCTAAAGGAAGGGTCTCAGGTCTGGAACGGGAAGGAGTTGGATATCACATCTCATGTTATAGGAAGGGTCTCAGGTTTGGTATAAGCATTGAGATATCACATCTCTGCTATCGGAAGTGTCTCAGGATTGGAATGGGAAGGAGTTGGATATCCCATCTCATGCTATAGATATGCTCTCAGGTTTGGAAAGGGAAGGAGTTGGATATCACATCTCATGCTATAGGAAATTTCTCAGGATTGGAATGGGAAGTAGTTGGATATCACATCTCATGCTTTAGGAAGGGTCTCAGGTTTGGTATAAGCATTGAGATATCACATCTCATGCTATAGGATGGGTCTCAGGATTGGAATGGAAGGAGTTGGATATCACATCTCATGCTATAAGAAGGGTCTCAGGATTGGAATGGGAAGTAGTTGGATATCACATCTCATGCTATAGGAAGGGTCTCAGGTTTGGTATTAGAAGCATTGAGATATCACATCTCATGCTATAGGAAGGGTCTCAGGATTGGAATGGGAAGGAATTGGATATCACATCTCATGCTATAGATAGGCTCTCAGGTTTGGAAAGGGAAGGAGTTGGATATCACATCTCATGTTATAGGAAGGGTCTCAGGATTGGAATGGGAAGTAGTTGGATATCATATCTCATGCTATAGGAAGGGTCTCAGGTTTGGTATAAGCATTGAGATATCACATCTCATGCTATAGGAAGGGTCTCAGGATTGGAATGGGAAGGAGTTGCGTATGACATCGCATGCCGTAGGAAGGGTCTCAGGTTTGGTATAAGCATTGAGATATCACTTCTCATGCTATAGGAAGTGTCTCAGGATTGGAATGGGAAGGAGTTGGATATCACATCTCATGTTATAGGAAGGATCTCAGGTTTGGTATTAGAAGCATTGAGAAATCACATCTCATGCTATAGGAAGGGTCTCAGGATTGGAATGGGAAGGAGTTGGATATCACATCTCATGCTAAAGGGAGGGTCTCAGGTTTGGAAGGGAAGGATTTGGATATAACATCTCGTGTTATAGGAATGATCTCAGGTTTGGTATTAGAAGCATTGAGATATCACATCTCATGCTATCGGAAGGATCTCAGGTTTGGTGTTAGAAGCATTGAGATATCAAATCTCATGCTATAGGAAGGGTCTCAGGATTGGAATGAGAAGGAGTTGGATATCACATCTCATGCTATAGGAAGGGTCTCAGGATTGGAATGGGAAGGAGTTGTATATGACATTCCATGCCACAGGAAGGGTCTCAGGTTTGGTATAAGCATTGAGATATCACATCTCTGCTATCGGAAGGGTCTCAGGATTGGAATGGGAAGGAGTTGGATATCCCATCTTATGTTATAGGAAGGGTCTCAGGTTTGGTATTAGAAGCATTGAGATATCACATCTCATGCTATAGGAAGGGTCTCAGGATTGGAATGGGAAGGACTTGGATATCACATCTCATGCTGTAGGGAGGGTCTCACGTTTGGAAAGGGAAGGGGTTGGATATCACATTTCATGTTAGAGGTAGGAATCAGGTTTGGTATTAGAGGCATTGAGATATCACATCTCATGCTATCAGAAGGGTCTCAGGATTGGAATGGGAAGGAGTTGGATATCACATCTCATGCTAAAGGGAGGGTCTCAGGTTTGGAAGGGGAAGGATTTGGATATCACATCTCATGTTATAGGAAGGATCTCAGGTTTGGTATCAGAAGCATTGAGATATGACATCTCATGCTATTGGAAGGATCTCAGGCTTGGTATTAGAGGCATTGAGATATCACATCTCATGCTAAAGGGAGGGTCTCAGGTTTGGAAGGGGAAGGATTTGGATATCACATCTCTTATTATAGGAAGGATCACAGGTTTGGTGTTAGAAGCATTGATATATCAAATCTCATGCTATAGGAAGGGTCTCAGGATTGGAATGGGAAGGAGTTGGATATCACATCTCATGCTATAGGAAGGGTCTCAGGATTGGAATGGGAAGGAGTTGTATATGACATCTCATGCCACAGGAAGGGTCTCAGGTTTGGTATAAGCATTGAGATATCACATCTCTGCTATCGGAAGGGTCTCAGGATTGGAATGGGAAGGAGTTGGATATCCCATCTTATGTTATAGGAAGGGTCTCAGGTTTGGTATTAGAAGCATTGAGATATCACATCTCATGCTATAGGAAGGGTCTCAGGATTGGAATGGGAAGGACTTGGATATCACATCTCATGCTGTAGGGAGGGTCTCACGTTTGGAAAGGGAAGGGGT